>NC_089323.1:8821665-8861665 GCF_036669915.1 Pocillopora verrucosa
CTGTCGTTGTGACAGCCGTTGACAAAGTCGCAAGGCGAGTGAAAATTCACCACGTTGGAATCTTTGGAATCTTTTTTTGTCATACTTGCAGCTTTTCTCTGTGTCGTCGAGCTCTTCCTCAAGTTTCTGTCGCTTGGTAATGTCATTCTTCAAAGATTCTTTTTGCGCTCATTTTCATTACATTAATCATCCAGCTCGAGGTAAAATAACTTGACAGAATAAGTTTGGTCGCGCCATTTGTCAGTGAGCTTCTTGACACTGAAACCTCCACTTTTCTTCTTTGCTCGCTTTAGCTTTGCACATATGGCCCCAATCTTTTTCCTTAAGACACTTGTTATCCGATTGTTGACGACGATACCTCTAATGCACGTTTGTTGCATGATTTTCTCCACAACTGCAGCGAAGGAAGATTCGCCAATTCCCTCTCCATTCTCTTTGGCAATTGTGTAGAGAAGATAGCTGAAAAATTGATGAACACGACCGGTATCTGACATATTCGAGACTTAGTAACAACAAAATTTTAGTATTATATGAAATTCCGTATCTCTGAGAACAGAAGGAAAAAAATCAAATCGCTTAATTTATTTATGAGACTACTTACTTGTTCATTTTGCATGTAAACGAAGGTAACGAATGGCCGGGAAATCCTGTTTTTGGACCCTTTGATCTTTCTCCCGCGGCTTCTACGGATCTGCAGAAGACCAGTAGTGAAACCAGTGAGAGTTCTCAAACTTGAGCGGCCATTTGACCCATCTAAATCGGTCGCAAACTAGACGAATTATGTACCAAAATAAAGGAAACAATTGGCGGTACAATTAAAATTCAAACATGCGCGAAAGAGCTAGGACCCATTTTTACGCGCTAACCGTGATACGACACTTTCAACGCCTTCGAAAATTGCCTGATCGTAATTTTTGATAAAAATTCATTTGTAAATGAATTTTGACCTATTAAATTCTAAAGCTTTGGTATTTCAAAATAACTTATAAAGTAGCTTCAATATTCGTCTTTGAAATTTTTCTGGTAAAATTAATCACTATCAAAACGTTTCTTTGTAATCGAGCCAAAGGTTCCAAATTTTGTGTGTTCTTGAGTCACACAGTTGTGGTGGCGTGGTCGCCGAGACTTGATTTAGGATTTTGTTAACAGTGAGTTTGATATGTTGTGATAATTTCACTGCATGCTTTGAGGATAATTATAACTTGAGCTGTCTTTTTTTCTATATTTCTGATTTATTGTCAAGAAGATGGTTTGTTATTTTGCACCAGAACAATTTTATTACACCCATTTTGAAATCACAGGTGGTCCCTGTAATCTGATTGGCTCTAATTGGTGCGATTTATACACGAATCGCACCATTTTTTGCTTTAAATCGCATCTTTTTCCCAGCCAATGAGGAGGCTACACCAAAAAGGCTTGTTTAAAGTAACCAATCAAATTGCAAGAAAATGAAAGACAAAGAGTATCATGTGGCAAATTTTGCAACTTTTGTTTTCAAAACTCTTATTTTTTTCCCCACAAAAAATAGATGAATTTAATTTCAAACCAGCTCAGTACTGCATCAGTGAAACATTCGAACTGACCAAGTCCTGTATTTGGGTGATTTCAAAATGGATGTAATAAAGTGGTAATTGAACCTTGTGTCGTGCAATTTTGGTCTGAAATCATGCATTTGATTTCAAATTGAACTTGCGCTGCGCGCTAGTTCGATTTTGAAATCACAGGTATGATTTCAGCCCAAATTGCACTCCACTCAGTTCAATTACCATTATAAATCAGGTGAGATATATATCATATCTGATGAGTTTCCTATACAAAATGTCGACCTTATAGGAGACAAATATTAGTACAATGTTATGACCGTTAGGTGGCTTTCGGGAGAAAGAAAATGGATATCGCGATTCTGGCTGACTTATTACAAAGTTCTACACCAAGGGAGAGGAGCTAGAGAAGATAAAACTTATTAATAAGCGGGTAAAAAAGAAAGGCATTTGCTCTTCAAGAAATAATTTTGCTATCATCAGCTGTGCGAACTGAGAATTTATAATCGAAAGCAACCTCAACGATCAGTCATTTTACAAAGAAGACAAATTATAAGAGCTAGTCCAGGAGAAATCAAGCGTGATCATTGGCAGAACAATAAATGTTCGTTGTACCATGATCAGTCCAGTCCTAGAAAGGAGTATTTCAGGTAAACTCGGATGTTTAAAGACTTTGCGAGACGACCATGCGATACAAAGTAAACCTCAACGTACTAAGTTTGTTTTATTTCCTTTACTGTTGCAGTGGTATCAACAGAAAGTTTACACCCTTTTATTTATTCACCGGAGACCCACAGCACCTAAGAGTCGCCTTTTTGTTTCAATGTTCAAGTGTCCATTCTCGTCTTTTCGTAATGCCCTCTAAGTACATTTCATCTATAATCATATGAAAAATGAAAGTTGTTTCAATTAAAAGTCTATTTTAAAAACGTATTTAAATTTTATTCGGCAATCTTGACAACTTTGCACAGAAACTAACAACTTTCACTGAACTAGAACCGCAAAAAAAGCCGAAAAAGAAAACTGGCGAAATTAATTAAAAAGAATATATAATATACAAAGAGATGGCTGATAAGTAATAAGTTATACAACGTCCTGTTTTCATTATCTGCATTTAAGTCCTGCGAAATATATTTCGCAGTATGTCCTCGATAGATTGTCGGATGTCTCTCATTCTCCAGCAATAAATAACAGGATTTAGAGATGAATTTATGAACATTAGTGTTCGAGAGTAATCAAACAAACCAGTTGAAAAGTCCTTAGATATTTCTCGGTCAAGAAGAGTGAAATAAAATGGCAAATAACAGGCTAAAACACAAAATATACATAAAATGTGCTGACCGCGGATTTCCTCAGCCTCAAGGCATTTGCCAAGTCACCATTCTGTGCTGCTTGTTTTACTTGTAAAGCTTAATCTGGTTTGCGTGGTGTCTAACTGCAAAGTAAAGTCTGACGCTTATAACAGTTATGAAAATGAAGCATAGACTCCGAGCGATGATTGCGATAATCATAGTGTTAGCGGTTTTCATACTTCATCAAGTTTCCCACTTTAACCATATACATAAAAGGGAGTCTAAGTTAAATTGCATGTTTTTGTTTTAATTTGTAACAGATGGCTGCTTTGCTGTAACGTTAAATATAGAGCAACGAATAAACAACTCTTAATTTTTTTTCTCAGTGCCTGAGCGGGCGGTATTCTACAAATCCTTCAATATGATTGGTTCTAAGAGTGGGTAAAATTCTCCCATTTGGCCCGCGCACAGCGGGCGGAACCCCATCCGTTGCGAGTTGAGTCGCGGGTACATCCCCACTTTTGTTGCAAGTTTTCATAAACATATTTTGTTTTGCCGGCTAGGCAGCAGTTTTGGGCAAAGACTTGAGTTACGACCTATAGCCGAAAAGAAAACTGAATTGTTAATTTTCTCCTCTCTCTCTATAATCACAATTGGATTCGAAATGAATGTTGTGGTAGCAAATGTTTACACGCGGCTTAAAAACCGTTGGTAATTTAATAATCCTTCACAAAAAGTAACATAAGAAGTAAAACGCAAGTTTTGGCTGTTTTATGAATTTACAACAGCCGAATTCAGAGGAACATGAAGATTTCTCGAGGTAACGGCGCAGTAAAACTCTGCTACTGTGTGTGATGTGGCTTTCCGCTCAACACATCGGAAAGGATATCAGAGTAAGCTCGTAGTTGTTCACTCGAAGGGCGGCCGATGTAATTTCTGAGGCCTGCTTCACTGCGAAGACCGCAGTTAGCTGTGTTTGAGTTTTATTACCGTACGTAAGCTTACAATCTTATGCCTGGTTCACACTTAGGATAAAAATGTAAACGCAAACGCTATTGCAAATGCAAGGATTTACACGTGAACTACCCCAACGCAAATGCAAATGCAAGAGACAACACAAAGAATGAAAACACTTTTATTTTCTTTGGCTTGCATTTGCACTTGAGTTCGCTTCCTACACTTGTGAACCGAGGCAACTGAAAACACAACGCGTGAACCACAAGTTCAATCGTTTACATGCCACCACGGCCAGTTCAACATAAGATGGCGTCGACGTCGTTTTCCGACAAAAGTTTTCTGGAATTTGAAGATAAATAAAAAAAACAATCTTCCTTGAAAAGATGTGGCCAGAAAGAGGTTCTAAAAGACAGTAAGTTCAACGAAAGAATGTAAATACATAATAAATAAATAGTAATAAACAGTAAATACATCATCAATGCAGGTATACAATGACTCTCGAACCATTTGGTAAACAGTTGAAGGGTAAATATTCTTCTCGGAGCACATATGATAACTAGTAGAAGAATTGATGTCATAGATAAAATCAGAAACTCAGACTCAGGAGCAGTATTTTGAACGGTGCCAGTAGAGATAAAGATTGCCTCATCGTGTGAATTGTGTTGAACATTACGGCGGCGCAGGATATAAAGGCGTTCAAGACAGGAATGAGGATGTACGAAAATGTACGACCTTTCTGTGGTCAAAAATAAAACTGTTCTGAGAGCTGCCACAAAGAATTTTACGATAAACTGACTTCCCGTTTCCGGACTGGAGATCGCGATCTTTATGAGAGAAAATTTTTTTATTAGTTCGTTATTTTCTTGTGATACTGAAACTTGTGCACACTTTAAGTCAATGATATCACCTAAAGCTGCCAACTGTCATTTTCTGTACTCATAAAATCAAGAAAAAAGGAGAGGGTTTTGCTCAGCTACTTAGCGCTAATGCCTGGTAATATGCCAATGGTTGATCTCACCTTTTCAAAATTTAATGTATTTTATAATATATGGCAAGATAAGTGACCCTCCGGCTTTAACCCTTGAACTCTCAGAGGTGATTAATATGTAATCTCTCCCTAAGATATCCACAAATTATCCTGCAAACAGGTAATTAGAATACTCAAACTTATCGAATAAAAGCTTCAACCTTGATCTAATATCAAAATCTTGTAACTCATTCATAACGAAATGAAACGGTTTAAGCTCAGCGTTCGTATATCGAAGTAAGGATTGTTCAATCACGCTTTTGAAAACCTGTCGCAATTTGTCATATCGTAAACTGTCCTATTCCGCCGGGAACACTTACTCGTTACAATTTTTTTAGGAACACTTGTCGCACATTTCAATAAAAAGCTGTCGCACTTTGTACAACACTTGTCCCACTTTGTTATAAATTTGGTTTACATGATCGAAGGGCGAACAGACCCAAATTTCTTTTTGAACACAGGAAACCTTTCGTGCTACCTAAGCCGTGAAGTAACTTCAGACTTGTTAAAAATTTTTCTCAATCATCCTTCCTAATCAGCAATAAACAAAAATCATTATTATTTATTTTAGAGTATTAGAGCAATGAGAACAAGAGGGCTTTCAGACATTTTTTAACTGCTGTTAAATGAATTACACGAATTGAAGCAAATACCAGCGATGTTTTCTGAAAAAATAATTTTAAACTTCGCTAACTCATAAATCATTTCAGCAAAACTTCCCTACCATTTTCTGAAACGCTAGTTCATTCTAGTCACTGTGTTTCACGCGTATCTCGCTCAGGAGCGTTCATTAGCACATTACAGTGAACGAATCAGGTTGCTTGAAACATAAGATCGCTGATTGGGCATATGAATATTCACCGCTACGACAATTTTTTCCATGCTGTGTCAACAACATGTAACAACATTTTCTCTTGAACAAGGAACTTAATTGCGTGAAAATGTTTCAATGAAGTAAAGCGTGATATTGAACATCATACCGACACTCTTTGTAATTACAAAAGTTCTGTTCAACATCATTCCATAAAAAGAACAATCGATGAGAGCAAGATAACGGCGTTTTTGCCCACTAGCACGGTATATAGATGAAGTCTTTCGTGGTAAGACATAATTTTTTCGATTGTTATGACCTGTGGTCAAGATTTGTGACCAATTTTTCAGTAACTTGGCCTCAGTCTCACCTCCACAGTTAACAAAGATCCTAAATAGATATATATAACTGTTCGTATCACACCATTTGTGTAAATCATTTGTATAATTTACCCCTCTATGCAAAGTCGGGTTTTGATTTTATAATGCACCAAGCTTTTTTTGCCGCCGAATTATTCAAAAACGGGAAATTATCTCATAATCTTCATTCCATGCTTGTTAATCACAGGTCGACAGGAAGGTCGCTAGAAAAGTCGATTGGACTGTTTGTCTTGTGGTGCTAGTTTGTTCCTTTAATGGAAAAAGTAGGTTTGATATAGAAACAGTTTTCAATAAAACCCTGTATCATGTGCAGAAAGTTACTTCAAGAAGTATTTCATCGAGGAAGGTTCTAAAAAATCAAGTATTATGTAGCTAAAAGCATGCGACTCAAGAACTTATTTAAACTGGACCGATTCTTATTGGAAAGGGGTATAGATTATTCATAGATTACTCCTTTAACATGTTGGACAATAGATCAGTACTATTTTACAAACCTTAGCAGTGAAGCATTGTTCGAGACGAGAGTCTTTCCCAGAGAATACAAAATTCCGGTCCGGCGCAACCAGGGCTCAAACCTCGATCCCTTCGATCAGAAATTCAGCCGTTCCACGCTTTTAGTTGGTACATAGCAGCGAGATAAATTGAGTTGAACATTAACAGTTAATGGAAAACGGTCTTTGATATTAAAACAAAATCCTTTATTTGTTCGCAAGCACAAAGACGTTTTGTGCCCAACTCAGCTTATCGCTTATCAGTTATCGTTCAGAGTTTTTATTAAGGTCGTACATCGAGGTACGTTCGACGCTTCCGCCTGCTGTAAGACAGAAAAAATAGAGATTGATGCAGCATTGAACGTTAATTTTACTAACCAATGTGAAATCCGAGTTGGCACTTAGCCATATGCATCAATAATGTGATGAAATGAGATATTTCGTGAAATAACGTTAAGAAACCCTCGAGCGAACGATCGAAAAGCAACATGAAAATCAAATGCCATATTCTGTTTCCTTTGCCATTGCATCTGAGCACAACACGATATCGAGACAATCTTTGGTCGTTCCAGCAGTCCGAGATAGCGTTGAAACCTTGAAATCAAATAGCATGGCAGTCGACAACCTCACATAAATCCCTGGTGTCACTAACAACCTGATTATTGTGCTTTCTCTTTCGTCGACCGCTAAATTGCAAAAATTAAAATCTCTTTATTCATTTTAGGTCAGGATTGTGAAGACAGTTTACTAATGACACTACGAAAAATTCATCGAAGCGTATTATGGGAGGGCAAAGTTTTCATGTATCCCGCTGGCCATGGCAGGTAGCACTGATCTCAGATGGTGAAAAAGTCTATGGGGGGGCTCTGGTAACTTCTAACTGGATTGTGACAGCTGCTCACTGTTTCGATAAAGGTATACCATGAAACATGCCCTTCTCAAACTAATTGATACATTCGTGGTTTTAGATCTAAAAAGATCAAAGAAACATAACGAAAAGGTGAAAGAAATGAAAGTTCCCTCAGGTCACATCTTATTCAGATGTTCTTTTCACTTCGTAAAATAAAAGTAGTGTTCGCACGGGTGGGTCATGTCAAAGCCCACTTTTAAAAAATTATCGTTTCAAAGAAAATAACACTAGAAATCTCCCGAATTTATTAATAGCCATGATTTTAGGAAATGATGGGACACTGAGAGGTCTCTCAATCAATATACTCAGTGCAATTGAAGAACTTATCACCTTTATTGTAACAACAGGTCAAATATTGATATTCACACGAGTGTGATGATTAACTAAGTTAAATTTCTTTGCAGTTTTTTACGTCTAACATAGGAAAGGTGTCAATGGCCACTGCACCTTGATTCCCGACCATAGAAGGCCAACGCCTCCCACACTGTATAGATATAAAAATCCATCTCACAGACCCTGATTTTTCTGCGACCTTATCAATCTCCATTTTCCTAACAGGGCAGAATTTCTTCTTTCACAGATGCTATCCCAACTCACTAGAGTGTTATAGCAGGTGAACACAATTTAAAAGTGAATGGATCTCTCAAAAGAAGCTTGGAGATTTCTAAAATCTATCTTCACCCACAATATACATCTAACGCATCAACGTACGAGTTTCCGTCGGACTATGACGTTGGTGAGTAGAATTTGAAGGAAAAAAACTAGAGAGCAGAATGGAATACAGAAGTATATTTTCGTAAAGGAAAGCCCAATGGTAATCAGGTCAACTTACATATGCGGCTTACAGAAAACTCTAGCATACTTCAAAGGGATATTCTTCTCAGGTCGAGGGCTGCAAGTCTGCCCCATACACAAATTGAGTTTTTTAATCAGCAGATTGTATTGATAAGACTAAGAAAGCCTACAGTGTGTGGATAAGTAGATTATGGATTATTGAAATAGTCGAAAACTAAAGGAGGTAGGGGTGAAAGGGAATGGAAGTGTACCATCATGTCCCCTTCGTTTATTGATAGAACTTGGCAGCTCGATTAGTGAGAAAAGGCCTGTACTGAAGAATAGAGGCTGTAGATTTTGATTTTTATTCATTAAATTCAATTCAAATTCATCTCATTAACAGACCAATACATATGTGACGAAAACAGACTATGAGCTGAGGGAACCGATACGCCATAAATGCCCCTCAAACATTGGTAATTATTTTTTATATCTAACTTTAGCGAACGGTCATGAGTATTAACGTTTTGCACATCAAGCCATCAAAAGCGTGAAGTGTGAAAGGTCACCACTGAGGTTTACTCTAAAAAAAAGCCCCAGTTTATACATTCCCTAAATTTTACAAGCAAAGGTACGGATGGTGGAATAAATGTAAGAGTTAAACAAAAATATCTATCTTGAATTTACCTCTCCTGTTAAAAAAATCGATGTTGAAATATGTTTTATTTTACATAATGATACAGTAAGCAAAGCCGCTCGATCTCGCTTCCGAGCGTCGCAACGTTTCCTGATTTTAGCTATCAAAATGATGATATAGCTATAGAACTTAAGGCTCCATCATCTTTCTAGTGTTTTAAATTGTTGGAGTATTAATAGCGCAAGAGCATGAACCCCTTCGTTTTGAGAGAAATTGAAAATATCAATGCAAACGAACCATCAGGTCTAAACTACAACGGATCGCAGCTTTCTTTTTTTTTTTTTTTTGATTCTCGCATCTATGGTCCGATACATAGCTTAATGTGTGAATGGAGGGATGATCATTCTTTGATTTAAGATATTCATTAATGAAGCATTAGAATTCAGAAGTACCAGCACAGAGAGAAAGTGTTTAGATTCCTTGATGTTTAAATTTTCCAAGCCTTGAACGTAATACCGATATAAGTGACCTCTAAATTCGGTTAGTTTTATAGCTTATAACTTTTTAAGTTGGAAATAGCGCGGGGGAGGGGGACGCGATGTTTGATCGAGCGGGTACTCGGGTACTAATGTTCTAATCATGTCTTGTCAACCTGAAGATTTATAACGGCCTCATATATGAAAGGGCTCTCTGCGCAGGTTCAGCTAAAGGAGGAGTGGGACCGTGTCAGTTTGACAGTGGAGGACCGCTGGCGTGTCAAGAAAGTGGGTTATGGTACCTTTCTGGCGTCGTTTCGTGGGAAGTGGGGTGCGGAGAGCCCAATAAACTCGGTGTGTACAGTGATATGAGTGTTCTGATGGATTGGGTGAAAGATATGGTTGCTGCAGACGCTCATTTCAAGTGAGAATGAGATTACCTCGCCAGAGAAAACAATCTATTGTGACGTCCAATCATCATCGCCCAACAACTCTTGTCGATCTGTGATCTGAGATAAGGCATGTACTGAACTATTTATAAACTAGAACACAATCACTCCACTGAAAACTTCTGCTTAAACCTTCGGTGTGTTCATAAAATGCTGATTCGGACGCCGTAATGAAGGTGGACGGGTTAGACAGCATCCATGAGCTTTCATTGGGGGAGCCATTGTTGTTGTTTATGTTTTTTGACATTCTGTCATTACTGTGCCTATGTGTTGATTTTTAGTCATAGAATTAATAGCGTTATGGGGAGATGCTATTAATGGAGAGTCATCATAAATCTCTAGAAATCTCACTAATACTATTTGGTTGCGAGAGAATTCCTGAAGCTTTGGAACTTTCTGAAATGTTTTACTACGAATCGAAATAATGATGCATTTCTAAAAGTACCGGACTGAAATGTCGTCTTGCCCGGATTACTAATCACCAGGACAAGTAATAAACTGCTATAGTTTGAAATTGTTTATTATAACTGTTAGAGGAATAATCATCCCTTGTCTCTAGTTCAGAATTTTATTCAGTCGCAGTTTTCGTTGAGTTCAATTGAGTTCTTCCAATACTTACTCTGTAATGTTGTCTTCAGCATAGACCGACTGCTCAAAGAGGCTACATGGAACTGCTGTGATCTGGGTTTTTTTATTTGAATATACTAATACATGCTTTGAACACGAGAGTAACATCTGATCGTGTAGTCTGGTCGTCCGCGTGAGACTAAGGATGCAAGAGAAGAATTGTTGTCAGTGCGACCCTTGCTTTGTCCTCGATAGAAGCAGAATAACTGGAGACCTGCCCTACGGCCGTAAACTCTCAAGATTCAAAGGCACAAAAAAATTAAAACGAGGCAAAGTTGAAGGTTTTCCCAACTAGTGTATTCAAATCCTAACATTTCGCTTTTTTTGCAACATGGATATTAAAGATGAGAGTGATCTTTGCAGTAATGGACACTACCTAAGCAGTAGTGAAAATTAAGCCTAAAAACATTCAGGCCTGTACGGGAGTTAAGCCCATGACCTGTGAATTACTCTAAACAGCTGAGCCAACAAGCCAACAAGGAGCTAGTAGTTTTTTTGGTTCGTAATATACCCGTGACGAGATGAATCCATGGCTGTTAAATATTTGAAAATCATATGCGAGAACTGCTGATTAACAACAAGTATAAGAGTGATCTACGAAGTAATGAACACTACCTAAGCGGTAGCGAAAATTAAGCATGAAAAAACAACAAAATGACCAGCTCTCGATTAGCTTAGCTCAGTTGGTAGAGCACTGCACCGGTATCGCAGAGGTCATGGGTTCAATTTTCACTACTGCTTAAGTGGTGTTCTTTACTGCAGATATCACTCTCACCTCACTATTAACCTGCAGTTCAAACATAAGACATTCCGTTATTCACAGTAGTTAATAACATATTTACATATTACAGGGCTCATCATGCAAGCTTGGGATTTCAAAGCTGTTTACATAGATGTGGGGGACCCCAAGTAGGTAAGGTAACCCGCCCTAGCCGTAGTCGAAAAAATGGCCCACTTTAACATACAATCTTACAAACCCGGGATGCCGGGGTGAAGTTTTTCGAATAAAGGGGGCAAGTTTCTAAAGAAACTGAGGTGCTTGCGTCTGAGAGAGAGTATAACATATATTTAATGTTAACAACCGAGTTGAAAGCGTAAATTGGCCACCGTAAAGAGTGGATATGGCATTCGGTCGCCTTTCCCAAGATCTAGGCGGTTCAGAAAGCCGCAAAAATTTATCTTCCAAATCGGCACTCTTAGTCCCGCAGTAGTATCAACGAGCACTCTTCATTCACCTAATTTTTTTATGTTTTCTCGTCACCATATTCCCACCGATAGCGTAGCTCCATTTTCTGCATATAAATCCACACACAACCCACAATTCCTCCAATTGCTCTAACGAAAGGCTAACTTTCGAGACGTCAGCCGTTAAGAGGCTGTCCGCGTAAGAACGTATAAGGCAAATTTCGGTCCTGCACTGATTCCCTAAGTTTTTCAGTGAAAGTCAACAATTCTATCCCATGTACAAATATCACATTGTTTTGATCAGTTTTATTTTTTTTTATTTTTACGAGACAATTTTAAAGGTCACCCCAACTGCTCATTTGTATTCTGTGACCCCTATAATTAAGCTTAAATGTCGAGCGCTACCAAATCCTTATTTCCAATCTACAAAGCTTATTATTTTACATATTTAAGAATGGCTTTATTTAAATACTTCAAAGGTAAAACGATTGCATTCTGTAAATTTTTACCGAGTTATGAAACTTTCAAAATACCTTATCGTGAGCATTAAAATTTGTGAGGAGTGAGGTACATGCGGTTGAAAGCTATTTTCTCTATGTGGGACCTGATCTAGAGTCAAGTATAATGCAACTTAAAGGTACTTAGATAGAGCAAGTTAACTATAGAATGAACTTTGGGCACGCCTCATTCTGCGCCGTAGAGAGCTTTGTGAATTTAATAAATATTCGCCGTCTTGATCGAAACCAACGACAACGCAGTCCGACCAGCAGACAGGTTTGTAAAGCTGAACAGCCCTAAAACACACAGGAAAAATTATCCGATGGAGTATCAAGGTCGATATTTATCATCATTTTGGCTCTTTTTTAACGAAATGGCTCAAATATTCCAAAAAATACTTTTTAATACCTATATGCAAATTAACTGCAGCCTCCTGGCTGCAGCGATCGCGTTTACACAATACACGTCACAAACAGTTTCCGTAAACAACATTTAGCTATTCAAAGAAGTGTTTTTTAGAATGTGGAAACTCAATAGTTGTATCATTTCTTGAATGCATTACGTAAAATTTCAAGAGCCATTTTCGTTGAACACAATGCGCTAACGGAATCCAGTCTGTTTTGATAAATAGAGTTGTTCTTTTCGCTCAAGTGTTTTTATCTCGATAAACACGGTCCGACAGTTTACCAATATAAGGACCGAGAACCACCATAAAATCACGTAATAAATAATGAGAGGTTGGTTTGTACATTAGGAATAAGTATATATCACGTTTACACCGTTGCATTTGAGATATAGGTGTGCTGAAGAACAAACAAGAAGGAGAGCTTTCTTGCGGTTCATAAATTACAGTATGCAAATTAGCTACAGAAAGTTATGTAATGTGTAGTCCAGGACACATTTTTTTACCGTTTTCTTGATGACAAAGAGTTGTGTTTTTTCTTTTTTTTCTTTGTATTGTAGGAGTTTTTCGGTATTTTGTGACAAAATTTGTATTATTTTTATGACCATTTTCATTTTCTACGAGGCGCCAAAAAGGAGCCGTGTGTTTCTGTTTAACCTAATTCAATTACGGATTAATTTGGAAAAAGGAATTCGACGGCAGCTACATTTCCTTTCATTACAGTTACATCTCTTCAAAAAGACACGAAATGTTTTTTGATTAAAGCTTATGAAAGTAAAACTTTTCAACTTTTCTGTGTGGCGTTTCTATTTTTTGCGAAATAATATTTGGCAAACTTGTTTATTTCTTCTATTCAATTAAAATCTGTCGGGAACAAAAAGATTTTTCGGCAAGATTTTCAGACAAATCCGAGACAGTGTTTCTTGCGACGTTTTCTTTATTAGCACTAAAAATGTCTGTTGTACCCAAATGTTCTCTTTACGAATACTCAAAGTCCGTGCGGTTCTAGTAGGGAGGAAGTAGAGCATGTTTTGCTCTCGGAGTGTAACGCAGATATATCCGCCCATTTGGCTAGCTGCCACTTGTCAAAATGCAGTGAAGTTACAGAAGCTAAGTAATCATGGCGAGAGCGGGGATTCAGCTTTGTTGAGAATTCAGCTCGAGGGAATGACCATCTGCCCGAGGCACAGACACTTACTGGGAAGATTCTGGCGAGGTCCAAGATCGTGCCGATACCCTGGCCATACTGGGAAAGTTACAAGTGTGACGGGCAGCCACGGCATAACCTTTCAAATAGCTGACGAAATAAGACTTATATTCAAGAAATCGCCGCTGTAGGATCACGTAAGTCCCAATAGCCTTGTGGCTCTCTCTAGTTCTGTTTCCTCAAATGTCAATAACCCTAGAAGTTTTCGTTGTTGTTGGTCACATGTCCATTTCCCTGGTTAGTTATTGGTGTCGCAATCGTAAATACAAAAAATGCGTGTTTTATCATCAACTAAGGAACTTTCTTTAATTCTTTAATTCTTTTATGCTATTGCTACACTAAAACTCTGGGCAGCCTTGCTAATGGTAATGAAGGAAACAAATATAGTCCTGAGCGGTGAATCTGCATCTCCTTCAATGCCTCGCGCGATGTCGCCCCTCTTTTAACTCGTCTCTACGGTTCGAAAAAACTTTTCCTTTATCTCACACGCACAACGACAGTGTTACGCACGATAGAGACTATAGGTCTCCTAGATGTGTTTGAAACGCCCAGTATTCTCTTAGAAATGATTTAGGCTAAGCTAGACGATGACAATGACGATGATGAAGACGACGACGATTTATCAGTTGTATTGATGCAACTTTATAGCTATTGCACCACTTGCCGGAAGAAGCATTCTAAGCGACGGTTGAGTTTGGGATGGCACAGTTCTACCAAAGGGTTCAGTCAACCAGGAAGCTTCGGATTCTGAGAGGTTTGTTGATATTTTATTGTTTCTAAGATACCTCACCACGCAAGGTGTTTATTCGCATGCCCTGCCTACATCGAAAGCGCAATGCCTGAGACATAGATTGTGTTTGTGGCTGCAGATTTAACTTTCTCTGGGATAACACAGTTACCCCTCTTTTCCTTTGTGATCCCTTTCTTTACCGACTCGTTCCTTCGAAGAGAACCTGTCAAATAATGTCCGTTCATACCGTCAGTAAGATTGGTTAATCTTATAGAGCGGCCAAAGCTGATGCAAGACAGCCATAGAAGCACGTGCTGCTGAAATGGAAACAACGCCATTTCATCAGATTTCTAACCCCTAATAGGAAACCCTTTCTCATTTCCTGTTGGACTCCAGCAACTCCTGAAGCAACTTTCCTTCAGATCCCCTTAAACCGAGATTCTTGGTACTTACAATGCTGCGATGGACGAGGTTGCAAGAAATATTCCTCACAAGCGACAGCCACTACCATCACAGCTTGTCTCGTGGGGAAGAAAGCAGTCCAGCCAGTGAACAGTTCTACATCGAGAAGTGGTTTGTAGACTGTATGCTCGTTTGTAATGCGATAGCCCAAAACTACGGGCAAGACGCTTCTTTACACGCATGGTTGTCTCCAGGTGGAGAAAAAGGTGTGAGACAGAGAAGAAGCTGATGATTTGTTGAAATCTTTGATGACCGCTTACAAAAGCCAAAACCAAAAGCATCAAGACGCAAATTCTTATGCGTATAAATACTCTGGTAGGCACATTAAAAGACTTTTCACTCCGCCATTATGGAAAGTTTTGGTCTACTACGACAGATTACAGAGAGCGCGGTGTCATGCAAGAACGATAGGTCACCAGGTAAGTGGCCTGAGGAGAAGGTACATTCAACGTGTTCGCATTGATATGACCAAAGCTCGATCATTTCGTTTAAGTTCCATTTAATCGCCCCTACTTTTATCCAGACGTGTCTTACGGAACTAAAGTCCTTAAGCTAGACAGTGGCAAAAAAACCATCCGAGATGCGGAACGTGGTGCGTCCAGTGGACGTGGTCTACGATGATTGAGCCAGTACATACAGTTTTGTCAGGAGGAGAAGTTGAACTCTCAGTGGCACCACTTTATTCAAAATCCTAGAAGTCAGACAAGCTTCACAGAGAAAGTCTTTACAAGGCCTCGACCATACTGATGCCGATGGCTCTGCTGGTTTCCATAAAATTGAAATAATTGTCGATGATCTAGAGAAAGGATAAGGAATGAATAGGCAATGTGTGCGTTGGGTGTGGTTAAGGAAGGCTTAAGAGTGAAAGAAAACGCTACTTAAAGACCAATTATCGCGTTCACTGGCAAATCCGGAGGGAAGCTTTATGTCCTTGATCATTTGCCGCCAGTTCGCTTTAAGTGACGAAAGAAAAAGATCCCGACTTCCAGGAGAAATGCTCCCATCAAACCACACACAGAAAACTGTTAACGGTAGTGTCCAAAATCTGCTGAAATGTCCTTAGATGAAGTCGAAGACAAAGGTTCAAGGTTCCATTTTGGATCCCTTACGGCAATGAACATCGAACGATCTGCTATACGACTTCAAACTGGCACCCCAGATATTTTTGAGTGGAAGGCTCCTATTGTTCGCTCTGTAAAACAGGACGTAGCACACGCAAGATCAGCAGTACGATGAGTGCGATCAGAACGGTGAATTGGTAACAATGGACTGGGATTTTAACTGAAATTCCTTCCGCTTAAAGATAGTTGGAAGCGCGGCACCCGAGTGGTTTGGCAAGCACGAGGCTTGAGTGGACATCTCGACGGTGATCCCAACGTGATCCGAACCTTGCAAGGCAGACTTCTTGCACTGCGGTCCTATGCCATCTGTTTGACGCATGCCAGCAGGCTGGTTCGCCGTGTGTTCCATCATAGAAAGCACACTGAGCCAACAGCAACATCCGAGCAGGCAAGACTTAGCAGCAGAGTTTTCAAAGTGTTTGGCATTGTTGAAGTTTTGTGTATGACGTAGATTGTCACAATATTCAACACGAAGGCGGTGTAACTAAGAAAAATGTTAAAGACACAGTTGGCGATACAAGTCGAGCGAAGATCTTCAAGTTCGGTGAATGTGGGCAAAAATTGCGAAGACTGGCTACAATAGAGTTTGCTCATGATTTTCGCTTCCTTATAAAACGTTGGAGCCGCTATTTCAGAAGAATGCAGATTGGTTTCCGATATTTTAGCAGGTCAACTTCTCTTAAGACACACTGAGGATAACAACAATGGTACCCTCCGTCATTGAACGGTCAACTAAAGAGTCCTCAGATCTCGGCAGATGGTTGCAGCCGATGCTGAGATGGGAAATTAAAAGAAAAGAAATTAATTAAATAAGGAAATTAAGGTTGAAGATGGCTTGAGTGAACGACGGCTACCGGAAGTAACTTTCTACTTGGGAATGCTATTGCGCAAGTGCGAACAGGTGGACAACCGCGTGTTTGATCTTCGTTCGAAAACGACAGATTCAAATCCTAATAACCAAGGTAAATGTTTGAATTTCGTTCATTTTTTTGCCAGCATCTTCCAGCTTTGCGATTTTTTCTCGGCCGTGTCTTCTGGTGAGGCGATTACATGTGGAAACAATTTCCAACGAAGGATTTTTTTCAACAGGTACTTGAAGTTAAAAACAATGTTTGCTAACAAGCAGCCAAGTTCAGCCAAATCCTTGTAAGATTTTCTGTAAAATCAGAACCTGTGTATTAAATTCGACTGCAAATAGAATGAATCCTTGATTTGTAATTCTTCTCTGTAGAATGCAATAGACCGATGAGCATCATACCCTCCTTCTGCGAGAGATTTTAGCCACGGAACCTTTCAAATACATAATACAATAAGGGGGTTGGGGTTGGATGATTTTGTTTGTCACGATAAAATTTACCTGGTTCCCCCATAAGCCTCCGTAATACTCTTATGATCCTGCCAGAGGTCTGCTGGTAGGTAGTCACGTGCCCACCCCTTCTCGGCCAATCGGTTGTAACTTACATTTCCGTTACAGTAAGATCTGGGTACGAGATTATATTGGCCCGCAAGCTACTGAATTTGAGCGAAACCGTTAGTTTTTGGCAGAAATCTAAACTGCAAATGAACAAAGGGGTGCGTTTTCGAAGAAACTGTGATGCTACTTCGGTGGGAGTATTACGTGACAATTTGATTTTAGGAAACACAAGAAAACGTTGCGGAAACATGTCTTTTCCATGTTTCCGTTGACGTATTCCGGGCTACTGAATGGGTGATGGAACCTGCGGAAACACAAGAAACCGTTCCGGAAACTGAGGTCTGTTTCATGTTTCCGCTACAGCTTACGTCTCGGAAACGTGTTAATTCAAATTTATCTTACCCTTGCGGAAACTTTCTAGCTTTGGTAAACCTTTTTTTTCCCTCTTTCTTTCCGAAACGCACCCTTATAATGTTCATGACTTGTTATCCGATTGTTGACGACGATACCTCTTAATGACACGTGTGTTGCATGATTTTTCTCCACAACTGCAGCGAAGGAAGATTCGCCAATTCCCTCTCCATTCTCTTTGGCATTGTGTAGAGAAGTTAGCTGAAAAATTGAGCAACACGACCGGTATCTGCCATAGTCGAGACTTAGTAACAACAAAATTTTAGTATTATATGAAATTCCGTATATCTGAGACCAGAAGGAAAAAATCCAAATCGCTTAATTATTTATGAGACTACTTACTTGTTCATTTTGCATGTTAAACGAAGGTAACGAATGGCGTGGAAATCCTGTTTTGGACCCTTTGCTCTTTCTCCCGCGGCTTCTACGGATCTGCAGAAGACCAGTAGTGAAACCAGTGAGAGTTCTCAAACTGGAGCGGCCATTTGACCGCATCTAAATCGGTCGCAAACTAGACGAATTATGTACCAAAATAAAGGAAAAAATGGGCGGTACAATTGAAAATTCAAACATGCGCGAAAGCGCTGGAACCCAGTTTTACGCCGCTAACCGTGATAACGACACTTCAACGCCTTCGGAAAAATCTGCCTGATCGTAAATTTTTGATAAAAATCATTTGTAAATGAATTTGGACCTATTAAGTTCTAAAGCTTGGTATTTCAAAATAACTTATAAAGTAGCTTCAATATTCGTCTTTGAAAATTTTTCTGAGTAAAATTAATCACTATCAAACCGTTTCTTTGTAATCGAGCCAAAGGTTCCAAATGTATGTGTGTTCTTTGAGTCACACAGTTGTGGTGGCGTGGTCGCCGAGACTTGATTTAGGATTTTGTGAACAGTGAGTTTGATATGTTGTGATAATTTCACTGCATGCGTTGAGGATCATTAGAACTTGAGCTGTCTTTTTTCTATAGTTCTGATTTATTGTCAAGAAGCTGGTTTGTTATTTTGCACCCAGAACAATTTTATATTAAACCCATTTTGAAATTCACAGGTGGGCCCTGTAATCGGATGGCTATAATTGGTGCGATTTATACACGACATAGGCACCATTTTTTGCTTTAAATCGCATCTTTTTCCCAGCCAATGAGGGAGGCTACACACAAAAAGGCTTGTTTAAAGTAACCAATCAATTGCAAGAAAATGAAAGACAAAGAGTATCAGGTGGCAAATTTTGCAACTTTTGTTTTCAAAACTCTTATTTTTTTCCCACAAAAAATAGATGAATTTAATTTCAAACCAGACTCAGTACTGCATCAGTGAAACATTCGAACTGACCAAGGTCCTGTATTTGGGTGATTTCAAAATGGATGTATCCAAGTGGTAATTGAACCTTGTGTCGTGCAATTTTGGTCTGAAATCATGCATTTGATTTCACATTGCAACTTGCGCATGCGCGCTAGTTCCCCCCCGATTGTGAAATCACAGGTTATGATTTTCAGCCCAAATTGCACTCCACTCAGTTCAAATTAACATTATATTAAGGTGAGATATATATCATATCTGATGAGTTGCCTATACAAAATGTCGACCTTAGAGGAGGACAAATATTAGTACATGTTATGACACGTTAGGTGGCTTTCGGGAGAACGAAAATGGATATCGCGATTCTGGCTGACTTATTACACAGTTCTACCCCAAGGGAGAGGAGCTAGAGAAGATAAAACTTATTAATAAGGCGGGTCAAAAAGAAAGGCATTGCCTCTTAAAGAAATAATTTTGCTATCATCAGCTGTGCGACCTGAGAATTTATAATACGAAAGCAACCTCAACGATCAGTCATTTTACAAGAAAAGACAAATTATACGAGCTAGTCCAGGAGAATCAAGCGTGATCATTGGCAAGACCAGAACAATGAAATGTCGTTGTACCCATGATCAGTTCCAGTACTAGAAAGTGGTATTTCAGGTAAAAACTCGGTGATGTTTAAAAGAACTTTGCGAGACGACCATGCGATAACCAAAGTAAACCTCAACGTACTAGTTTGTTTTATTTTCCTTTAACTGTTGCAGGGGTATCAACAGAAAGTTTACACCCTTTATTTATTTATTCACCGGAGAGACCACAGCCCCTAGACAGTCCGCCCTTTTTGTTTCAATGTTTCAAGTGTCCATTCCTCGTCTTTTCGTAATGCCCTCTAAGTACATTTCATCTATAATCATATGAAAAATGAAAGTTGTTTCAATTAAAAGTCTATTTTAAAAACGTATTTAATTTTATTCGGCAATCTTGACAACTTTGCACAGAAACTAACAACTTTCACTGAACTAGAACCGCCAAAAAAGCCGAAAAAGAAAACTGGCGAAATTAATTAAAAGAATATATAATATACAAAGAGATGGCTGATAAGTAATAAGTTATACAAAGTCCTGTTTTCATTATCTGCATTTAAGTCCTGCGAAATATATTTCGCAGTATGTCCTCGATAGATTGTCGGATTTCTCTCATTCTCCAGCAATAAATAACAGGATTTAGAGAGGAATTTATGAACATTAGTGTTCGAGAGTAATCAAACAAACCAGTTGAAAAGTCCTTAGATATTTCTCGGTCAAGAAGAGTGAAATAAAATGGCAAATAACAGGCTAAAACACAAAATATACATAAATGTGCTGACCGCGGATTTCCTCAGCCTCAAGGCATTTGCCAAGTCACCATTCTGTGCTGCTTGTTTTACTTGTAAAGCTTAATCTGGTTTGCGTGGTGTCTAACTGCAAAGTAAAGTCTGACGCTTATAACAGTTATGAAAATGAAGCATAGACTCCGAGCGATGATTGCGATAATCATAGTGTTAGCGGTTTTCATACTTCATCAAGTTTCCCACTTTAACCATATACATAAAAGGGAGTCTAAGTTAAATTGCATGTTTTTGTTTTAATTTGTAACAGATGGCTGCTTTGCTGTAACGTTAATATAGAGCAACGAATAAACAACTCTTAATTTTTTTCTCAGTGCCTGAGCGGGCGGTATTCTACAAATCCTTCAATATGATTGGTTCTAAGAGTGGGTAAATTCTCCCATTTGGCCCGCGCACAGCGGGCGGAACCCATCCGTTGCGTGTTGAGTCGCGGGTACATCCCCACTTTTGTTGCAAGTTTTCATAAACATATTTTGTTTTGCCGGCTAGGCAGCAGTTTTGGGCAAAGACTTGAGTTACGACCTATAGCCGAAAAGAAAACTGAATTGTTAATTTTCTCCTCTCTCTCTATAATCACAATTGGATTCGAAATGAATGTTGTGGTAGCAAATGTTTACACGCGGCTTAAAAACCGTTGGTAATTTAATAATCCTTCACAAAAGTAACATAAGAAGTAAAACGCAAGTTTTGGCTGTTTTATGAATTTACAACAGCCGAATTCAGAGGAACATGAAGATTTCTCGAGGTAACGGCGCAGTAAAACTCTGCTACTGTGTGTGATGTGGCTTTCCGCTCAACACATCGGAAAGGATATCAGAGTAAGCTCGTAGTTGTTCACTCGAAGGGCGGCCGATGTAATTTCTGAGGCCTGCTTCACTGCGAAGACCGCAGTTAGCTGTGTTTGAGTTTTATTACCGTACGTAAGCTTACAATCTTATGCCTGGTTCACACTTAGGATAAAAATGTAAACGCAAACGCTATTGCAAATGCAAGGATTTACACGTGAACTACCCCAACGCAAATGCAAATGCAAGAGACAACACAAAGAATGAAAACACTTTTATTTTCTTTGGCTTGCATTTGCACTTGAGTTCGCTTCCTACACTTGTGAACCGAGGCAACTGAAAACACAACGCGTGAACCACAAGTTCAATCGTTTACATGCCACCACGGCCAGTTCAACATAAGATGGCGTCGACGTCGTTTTCCGACAAAAGTTTTCTGGAATTTGAAGATAAATAAAAAAAACAATCTTCCTTGAAAAGATGTGGCCAGAAAGAGGTTCTAAAAGACAGTAAGTTCAACGAAAGAATGTAAATACATAATAAATAAATAGTAATAAACAGTAAATACATCATCAATGCAGGTATACAATGACTCTCGAACCATTTGGTAAACAGTTGAAGGGTAAATATTCTTCTCGGAGCACATATGATAACTAGTAGAAGAATTGATGTCATAGATAAAATCAGAAACTCAGACTCAGGAGCAGTATTTTGAACGGTGCCAGTAGAGATAAAGATTGCCTCATCGTGTGAATTGTGTTGAACATTACGGCGGCGCAGGATATAAAGGCGTTCAAGACAGGAATGAGGATGTACGAAAATGTACGACCTTTCTGTGGTCAAAAATAAAACTGTTCTGAGAGCTGCCACAAAGAATTTTACGATAAACTGACTTCCCGTTTCCGGACTGGAGATCGCGATCTTTATGAGAGAAAATTTTTTTATTAGTTCGTTATTTTCTTGTGATACTGAAACTTGTGCACACTTTAAGTCAATGATATCACCTAAAGCTGCCAACTGTCATTTTCTGTACTCATAAAATCAAGAAAAAAGGAGAGGGTTTTGCTCAGCTACTTAGCGCTAATGCCTGGTAATATGCCAATGGTTGATCTCACCTTTTCAAAATTTAATGTATTTTATAATATATGGCAAGATAAGTGACCCTCCGGCTTTAACCCTTGAACTCTCAGAGGTGATTAATATGTAATCTCTCCCTAAGATATCCACAAATTATCCTGCAAACAGGTAATTAGAATACTCAAACTTATCGAATAAAAGCTTCAACCTTGATCTAATATCAAAATCTTGTAACTCATTCATAACGAAATGAAACGGTTTAAGCTCAGCGTTCGTATATCGAAGTAAGGATTGTTCAATCACGCTTTTGAAAACCTGTCGCAATTTGTCATATCGTAAACTGTCCTATTCCGCCGGGAACACTTACTCGTTACAATTTTTTTAGGAACACTTGTCGCACATTTCAATAAAAAGCTGTCGCACTTTGTACAACACTTGTCCCACTTTGTTATAAATTTGGTTTACATGATCGAAGGGCGAACAGACCCAAATTTCTTTTTGAACACAGGAAACCTTTCGTGCTACCTAAGCCGTGAAGTAACTTCAGACTTGTTAAAAATTTTCTCAATCATCCTTCCTAATCAGCAATAAACAAAAATCATTATTATTTATTTTAGAGTATTAGAGCAATGAGAACAAGAGGGCTTTCAGACATTTTTTAACTGCTGTTAAATGAATTACACGAATTGAAGCAAATACCAGCGATGTTTTCTGAAAAAATAATTTTAAACTTCGCTAACTCATAAATCATTTCAGCAAAACTTCCCTACCATTTTCTGAAACGCTAGTTCATTCTAGTCACTGTGTTTCACGCGTATCTCGCTCAGGAGCGTTCATTAGCACATTACAGTGAACGAATCAGGTTGCTTGAAACATAAGATCGCTGATTGGGCATATGAATATTCACCGCTACGACAATTTTTTCCATGCTGTGTCAACAACATGTAACAACATTTTCTCTTGAACAAGGAACTTAATTGCGTGAAAATGTTTCAATGAAGTAAAGCGTGATATTGAACATCATACCGACACTCTTTGTAATTACAAAAGTTCTGTTCAACATCATTCCATAAAAAGAACAATCGATGAGAGCAAGATAACGGCGTTTTTGCCCACTAGCACGGTATATAGATGAAGTCTTTCGTGGTAAGACATAATTTTTTCGATTGTTATGACCTGTGGTCAAGATTTGTGACCAATTTTTCAGTAACTTGGCCTCAGTCTCACCTCCACAGTTAACAAAGATCCTAAATAGATATATATAACTGTTCGTATCACACCATTTGTGTAAATCATTTGTATAATTTACCCCTCTATGCAAAGTCGGGTTTTGATTTTATAATGCACCAAGCTTTTTTTGCCGCCGAATTATTCAAAAACGGGAAATTATCTCATAATCTTCATTCCATGCTTGTTAATCACAGGTCGACAGGAAGGTCGCTAGAAAAGTCGATTGGACTGTTTGTCTTGTGGTGCTAGTTTGTTCCTTTAATGGAAAAAGTAGGTTTGATATAGAAACAGTTTTCAATAAAACCCTGTATCATGTGCAGAAAGTTACTTCAAGAAGTATTTCATCGAGGAAGGTTCTAAAAAATCAAGTATTATGTAGCTAAAAGCATGCGACTCAAGAACTTATTTAAACTGGACCGATTCTTATTGGAAAGGGGTATAGATTATTCATAGATTACTCCTTTAACATGTTGGACAATAGATCAGTACTATTTTACAAACCTTAGCAGTGAAGCATTGTTCGAGACGAGAGTCTTTCCCAGAGAATACAAAATTCCGGTCCGGCGCAACCAGGGCTCAAACCTCGATCCCTTCGATCAGAAATTCAGCCGTTCCACGCTTTTAGTTGGTACATAGCAGCGAGATAAATTGAGTTGAA
Source organism: Pocillopora verrucosa (assembly GCF_036669915.1). Taxonomy (NCBI): domain Eukaryota; kingdom Metazoa; phylum Cnidaria; class Anthozoa; order Scleractinia; family Pocilloporidae; genus Pocillopora; species Pocillopora verrucosa. The sequence continues at coordinate 8,845,914 of NC_089323.1, forward strand.
CATTAACAGTTAATGGAAAACGGTCTTTGATATTAAAACAAAATCCTTTATTTGTTCGCAAGCACAAAGACGTTTTGTGCCCAACTCAGCTTATCGCTTATCAGTTATCGTTCAGAGTTTTTATTAAGGTCGTACATCGAGGTACGTTCGACGCTTCCGCCTGCTGTAAGACAGAAAAAATAGAGATTGATGCAGCATTGAACGTTAATTTTACTAACCAATGTGAAATCCGAGTTGGCACTTAGCCATATGCATCAATAATGTGATGAAATGAGATATTTCGTGAAATAACGTTAAGAAACCCTCGAGCGAACGATCGAAAAGCAACATGAAAATCAAATGCCATATTCTGTTTCCTTTGCCATTGCATCTGAGCACAACACGATATCGAGACAATCTTTGGTCGTTCCAGCAGTCCGAGATAGCGTTGAAACCTTGAAATCAAATAGCATGGCAGTCGACAACCTCACATAAATCCCTGGTGTCACTAACAACCTGATTATTGTGCTTTCTCTTTCGTCGACCGCTAAATTGCAAAAATTAAAATCTCTTTATTCATTTTAGGTCAGGATTGTGAAGACAGTTTACTAATGACACTACGAAAAATTCATCGAAGCGTATTATGGGAGGGCAAAGTTTTCATGTATCCCGCTGGCCATGGCAGGTAGCACTGATCTCAGATGGTGAAAAAGTCTATGGGGGGGCTCTGGTAACTTCTAACTGGATTGTGACAGCTGCTCACTGTTTCGATAAAGGTATACCATGAAACATGCCCTTCTCAAACTAATTGATACATTCGTGGTTTTAGATCTAAAAAGATCAAAGAAACATAACGAAAAGGTGAAAGAAATGAAAGTTCCCTCAGGTCACATCTTATTCAGATGTTCTTTTCACTTCGTAAAATAAAAGTAGTGTTCGCACGGGTGGGTCATGTCAAAGCCCACTTTTAAAAAATTATCGTTTCAAAGAAAATAACACTAGAAATCTCCCGAATTTATTAATAGCCATGATTTTAGGAAATGATGGGACACTGAGAGGTCTCTCAATCAATATACTCAGTGCAATTGAAGAACTTATCACCTTTATTGTAACAACAGGTCAAAATATTGATATTCACACGAGTGTGATGATTAACTAAGTTAAATTTCTTTGCAGTTTTTTACGTCTAACATAGGAAAGGTGTCAATGGCCACTGCACCTTGATTCCCGACCATAGAAGGCCAACGCCTCCCACACTGTATAGATATAAAAATCCATCTCACAGACCCTGATTTTTCTGCGACCTTATCAATCTCCATTTTCCTAACAGGGCAGAATTTCTTCTTTCACAGATGCTATCCCAACTCACTAGAGTGTTATAGCAGGTGAACACAATTTAAAAGTGAATGGATCTCTCAAAAGAAGCTTGGAGATTTCTAAAATCTATCTTCACCCACAATATACATCTAACGCATCAACGTACGAGTTTCCGTCGGACTATGACGTTGGTGAGTAGAATTTGAAGGAAAAAAACTAGAGAGCAGAATGGAATACAGAAGTATATTTTCGTAAAGGAAAGCCCAATGGTAATCAGGTCAACTTACATATGCGGCTTACAGAAAACTCTAGCATACTTCAAAGGGATATTCTTCTCAGGTCGAGGGCTGCAAGTCTGCCCCATACACAAATTGAGTTTTTTAATCAGCAGATTGTATTGATAAGACTAAGAAAGCCTACAGTGTGTGGATAAGTAGATTATGGATTATTGAAATAGTCGAAAACTAAAGGAGGTAGGGGTGAAAGGGAATGGAAGTGTGCCATCATGTCCCCTTCGTTTATTGATAGAACTTGGCAGCTCGATTAGTGAGAAAAGGCCTGTACTGAAGAATAGAGGCTGTAGATTTTGATTTTTATTCATTAAATTCAATTCAAATTCATCTCATTAACAGACCAATACATATGTGACGAAAACAGACTATGAGCTGAGGGAACCGATACGCCATAAATGCCCCTCAAACATTGGTAATTATTTTTTATATCTAACTTTAGCGAACGGTCATGAGTATTAACGTTTTGCACATCAAGCCATCAAAAGCGTGAAGTGTGAAAGGTCACCACTGAGGTTTACTCTAAAAAAAAGCCCCAGTTTATACATTCCCTAAATTTTACAAGCAAAGATACGGATGGTGGAATAAATGTAAGAGTTAAACAAAAATATCTATCTTGAATTTACCTCTCCTGTTAAAAAAATCGATGTTGAAATATGTTTTATTTTACATAATGATACAGTAAGCAAAGCCGCTCGATCTCGCTTCCGAGCGTCGCAACGTTTCCTGATTTTAGCTATCAAAATGATGATATAGCTATAGAACTTAAGGCTCCATCATCTTTCTAGTGTTTTAAATTGTTGGAGTATTAATAGCGCAAGAGCATGAACCCCTTCGTTTTGAGAGAAATTGAAAATATCAATGCAAACGAACCATCAGGTCTAAACTACAACGGATCGCAGCTTTCTTTTTTTTTTTTTTTTGATTCTCGCATCTATGGTCCGATACATAGCTTAATGTGTGAATTGGAGGGATGATCATTCTTTGATTTAAGATATTCATTAATGAAGCATTAGAATTCAGAAGTACCAGCACAGAGAGAAAGTGTTTAGATTCCTTGATGTTTAAATTTTCCAAGCCTTGAACGTAATACCGATATAAGTGACCTCTAAATTCGGTTAGTTTTATAGCTTATAACTTTTTAAGTTGGAAATAACGCGGGGGAGGGGGACGCGATGTTTGATCGAGCGGGTACTCGGGTACTAATGTTCTAATCATGTCTTGTCAACCTGAAGATTTATAACGGCCTCATATATGAAAGGGCTCTCTGCGCAGGTTCAGCTAAAGGAGGAGTGGGACCGTGTCAGTTTGACAGTGGAGGACCGCTGGCGTGTCAAGAAAGTGGGTTATGGTACCTTTCTGGCGTCGTTTCGTGGGAAGTGGGGTGCGGAGAGCCCAATAAACTCGGTGTGTACAGTGATATGAGTGTTCTGATGGATTGGGTGAAAGATATGGTTGCTGCAGACGCTCATTTCAAGTGAGAATGAGATTACCTCGCCAGAGAAAACAATCTATTGTGACGTCCAATCATCATCGCCCAACAACTCTTGTCGATCTGTGATCTGAGATAAGGCATGTACTGAACTATTTATAAACTAAAACACAATCACTCCACTGAAAACTTCTGCTTAAACCTTCGGTGTGTTCATAAAATGCTGATTCGGACGCCGTAATGAAGGTGGACGGGTTAGACAGCATCCATGAGCTTTCATTGGGGGAGCCATTGTTGTTGTTTATGTTTTTTGACATTCTGTCATTACTGTGCCTATGTGTTGATTTTTAGTCATAGAGTTAATAGCGTTATGGGGAGATGCTATTAATGGAGAGTCATCATAAATCTCTAGAAATCTCACTAATACTATTTGGTTGCGAGAGAATTCCTGAAGCTTTGGAACTTTCTGAAATGTTTTACTACGAATCGAAATAATGATGCATTTCTAAAAGTACCGGACTGAAATGTCGTCTTGCCCGGATTACTAATCACCAGGACAAGTAATAAACTGCTATAGTTTGAAATTGTTATTATAACTGTTAGAGGAATAATCATCCCTTGTCTCTAGTTTCAGAATTTTATTCAGTCGCAGTTTTCGTTGAGTTCAATTGAGTTCTTCAATACTTACTCTGTAATTGTTGTCTTCAGCATAGACCGACTGCTCAAAGAGGCTACATGGAACTGCTGTGATCTGGGTTTTTTTTATTTGAATATACTAATACAATGCTTTGAACACGAGAGTAACATCTGATCGTGTAGTCTGGTCGTCCGCGTGAGACTAAGGATGCAAGAGAAGAATTGTTGTCAGTGCGACCCTTGCTTTGTCCTCGATAGAAGCAGAATAACTGGAGACCTGCCCTACGGCCGTAAACTCTCAAGATTCAAAGGCACAAAAAATTAAAACGAGGCAAAGTTGAAGGTTTTCCCAACTAGTGTATTCAAATCCTAACATTTCGCTTTTTTTGCAACATGGCATATTAAAGATGAGAGTGATCTTTGCAGTAATGGACACTACCTAAGCAGTAGTGAAAATTAAGCCTAAAAACATTCAGGCCTGTACGGGAGTTAAGCCCATGACCTGTGCATTACTCTAACAGCTGAGCCAACAAGCCAACAAGGAGCTAGTAGTTTTTTTGGTTCGTAATATACCCGTGACGAGATGAATCAATGGCTGTAAATATTTGAAAATCATATGCGAGAACTGCTGATTAACAAACAAGTATAAGAGTGATCTACGAAGTAATGAACACTACCTAAGCGGTAGCGAAAATTAAGCATGAAAAAAACAACAAAATGACCAGCTCTCGATTAGCTTAGCTCAGTTGGTAGAGCACTGCACCGGTATCGCAGAGGTCATGGGTTCAATTTTCACTACTGCTTAAGTGGTGTTCTTTACTGCAGATATCACTCTCACCTTCACTATTAACCTGCAGTTCAAACATAAGACATTCCGTTATTCACAGTAGTTAATAACATATTTACATATTTACAGGGCTCATCATGCAAGCTTGGGATTTCAAAGCTTGTTTACATAGATGTGGGGGACCCCAAGTAGGTAAGGTAACCCGCCTAGCCGTAGTCGAAAAAATGGCCCACTTTAACATACAATCTTACAAACCCGGGATGCCGGGGTGAAGTTTTTCGAATAAAGGGGGCAAGTTTCTAAAGAAACTGAGGTGCTGCGTCTGAGAGAGAGTATAACAGATAATTTAATGTTAACAACCGAGTTGAAAGCGTAAATTGGCCACCGTAAAGAGTGGATATGGCATTCTGTCGCCTTTCCCAAGATCTAGGCGGTTCAGAAAGCCGCAAAAATTTATCTTCCAAATCGGCACTCTTAGTCCCCGCAGTATCAACGAGCACTCTTCATTCACCTAATTTTTTTATGTTTTCTCGTCACCATATTCCCACCGATAGCGTAGCTCCATTTTCTGCATATAAATCCACACACAACCCACAATTCCTCCAATTGCTCTAACGAAAGGCTAACTTTCGAGACGTCAGCCGTTAAGAGGCTGTCCGCGTAAGAACGTATAAGGCAAATTTCGGTCCTGCACTGATTTCCCTAAGTTTTTCAGTGAAAGTCAACAATTCTATCCCATGTACAAATATCACATTTGTTTTGATCAGTTTTATTTTTTTTTTATTTTTACGAGACAATTTTAAAGGTCACCCCAAACTGCTCAATTTGTCTTCTGTGACCCCTATAATTAAGCTTAAATGTCGAGCGCTACCAAATCCTTATTTCCCAATCTACAAAGCTTATTATTTTACATATTTAAGAATGGCTTTATTTAAATACTTCAAAGGTAAAACGATTGCATTCTGTAAAATTTTTACCGAGTTATGAAACTTTCAAAATACCTTATCGTGAGCATTAAAATTTGTGAGGAGTGAGGTACATGCGGTTGAAAGCTATTTTCTCTTATGTGGGACCTGATCTAGAGTCAAGTATAATGCAACTTAAAGGTACTTAGATAGAGCAAGTTAAATATAGAATAGAACTTTTGGGCACGCCTCATTCTGCGCCGTAGAGAGCTTTGTGAATTTAATAAATATTCGCCGTCTTGATCGAAACCAACGACAACGCAGTCCGACCAGCAGACAGGTTTGTAAAGCTGAACAGCCCTAAAACACACAGGAAAAATTATCCGATGGAGTATCAAGGTCGATATTAATCATCATTTTGGCTCTTTTTTAACGAAATGGCTCAAATATTCCAAAAAATACTTTTTAATACCTATATGCAAATTAACTGCAGCCTCCTGGCTGCAGCGATCGCGTTTACACGATACACGTCACAAACAGTTTCCGTAACAACATTTAGCTATTCAAAGAAGTGTTTTTAAGAATGTGGAAACTCAATAGTTGTATCATTTCTTGAATGCATTACGTAAAATTTCAAGAGCCATTTTCGTTGAACACAATGCGCTAACGGAATCCAGTCTGTTTTGATAAATAGAGTTGTTCTTTTCGCTCAAGTGTTTTTATCTCGATAAAACACGGTCCGACAGTTTACCAATATCAGGACCGAGAACCACCATAAAATCAAGTAATAAATAATGAGAGGTTGGTTTGTACATTAGGAATAAGTATCATATCACGTTTACACCGTTGCATTTGAGATATAGGTGTGCTGAAGAACAAACAAGAAGGGAGAGCTTTCTTGCGGTTCATAAATTACCGTATGCAAATTAGCTACAGAAAGTTATGTAATGTGTAGTCCAGGACACATTTTTTTACCGTTTTCTTGATGACAAAGAGTTGTGTTTTTCTTTTTTTTTTCTTTGTATTGTAGGAGTTTTTTCGGTATTTTGTGACAAAATTTTGTATTATATTTTTATGACCATTTTCATTTTCTACGAGGCGCCAAAAAGGAGCCGTGTGTTTCTGTTTCACCTAATTCAATTACTGATTAATTTGGAAAAAGGAATTCGACGGCAGCTACATTTCCTTTCATTACAGTTACATCTCTTCAAAAAGACACGAAATGTTTTTTGATTAAAGCTTATGAAAGTAAAACTTTTCAACTTTTCTGTGTGGCGTTTCTATTTTTTGCGAAATAATATTTGGCAAACTTGTTTATTTCTTCCTAATTCAATTAAAATCTGTCGGGAACAAAAAGATTTTTCGGCAAGATTTTCAGACAAATCCGAGACAGTGTTTCTTGCGACGTTTTCTTTATTAGCACTAAAAATGTCTGTTGTTCCCCCAAATTGTTCTCTTTACGAAATACTTCAAAGTCCGTGCGGTTCTAGTAGGGAGGAAGTAGAGCATGTTTTGCTCTCGGAGTGTAACGCAGATATATCCGCCCATTTGGCTAGCTGCCACTTGTCAAAATGCAGTGAAGTTACAGAAGCTAAGTTAATCATGGCGAGAGCGGGGATTCAGCATTTGTTGAGAATTCAGCTCGAGGGAATGACCATCTGCCCGAGGCACAGACACTTACTGGGAAGATTCTGGCGAGGTCCAAGATCGTGCCGATACCCTGGCCATACTGGGAAAGTTACAAGTGTGACGGGCAGCCACGTCATAACCTTTCAAATAGCTGACGAAATAAGACTTATATTCAAAGAAATCGCCGCTGTAGGATCACGTAAGTACCAATAGCCTTGTGGCTCTCTCTAGTTCTGTTTCCTCAAATGTCAATACCCCTAGAAGTTTTCGTTGTTGTTGGTCACATGTCCATTTCCCTTGGTTAGTTATTGGTGTCGCAATCGTAAATACAAAAATGCGTGTTTTATCATCAACTAAGGAAATTTCTTTAATTCTTTAATTCTTTTATGCTATTGCTACACTAAAACTACTGGGCAGCCTTGCTAATGGTAATGAAGGAAACAAATATAGTCCTGAGCGGTGAATCTGCATCTCCTTCCCATGCCTCGCGCGATGTCGCCCCTCTTTTACTCGTCTCTACGGTTCGAAAAAACTTTTCCTTTATCTCACACGCACAACGACAAGTGTTACGCACGATAGAGACTATAGGTCTCCTAGATGTGTTTGAAACGCCCAGTATTTCTCTTAGAAATGATTTAGGCTAAGCTAGACGATGACAATGACGATGATGAAGACGACGACGATTTATCAGTTGTATTGATGCAACTTTATAGCTATTTGCACCACTTGCCGGAAGAAGCATTCTAAGCGACTGTTGAGTTTGGGATGGCACAGTTCTACCAAAGGTTCAGTCAACCAGGAAGCTGCGGATTCTGAGAGGTTTGTTGGATATTTTATTGTTTCTAAGATACCTCACCACGCAAGGTGTTTATTCGCATGCCACGCCATACATCGAAAGCGCATGCCTGAGACATAGATTGTGTTGGTGGCTGCAGATTTAACTTTCTCTGGGATAACACAGTTACCCCTCTTTTCCTTTGTGAATCCCTTTCTTTACCGACTCGTTCCTTCGAAGAGAACATGTCAAATAATGTCCGTTCATACCGTCAGTAAGATTGTTTAATCTTATAGAGCGGCCAAAGCTGATGCAAGAACAGCCATAGAAGCACGTGCTGCTGAAATGGAAACAACGCCATTTCATCAGATTTCTACCCCTAATAGGAAACCCTTTTCTAGTTCCTGTTGGACTCCAGCAACTCCTGAAGCAACTTCCTTCAGATCCCCTTAAACCGAGATTCTTGGTACTTACAATGCTGCGATGGACGAGGTTGCAAGAAATATTCCTCACAAGCGACAGCCACTACCATCACAGCTTGTCTCGTGGGAAGAAAGCAGTCCAGCCCAGTGACAGTTCTACATCGAGAAAGTGGTTGTAGACTGTATGCTCGTTTGTAATGCGATAGCCCAAACTACGGCAAGACGCTCTTTCACGCCTTGTTGTCTCCAGGTGGAGAAAAGGATGAGACAGCAGAAGCTGATGATTTGTTGAAATCTTTGATGACCGCTTACAAAAAGCCAAAACCAAAAGCATCAAGACGCAAATTCTTATGCGTATAAATACTCGGTTAGCACATTAAAAGAACTTCACTCGCCATATGGAAAGTTGTCTACACGACAGATACAGAGAGCGCGGTGTCATGCAAGAACGATAGGTCCCGGTCAAGTGCCTGAGGAGAAGGTACATCAACGTGTTCGCATTGATATGACCAAAGTCGATCATTTCGTTAAGTTCATTAATCGCCCATACTTTTATCAAGACGTGTCTTACGGAACTAAATTCCTTAAGCTAGACAGTGGCAAAACCATCGAGATGCGGAACGTGGTGCGTCCAGTGACGTGGTCTACGATGATTAGCCAGTACATACAGTTTTGTCAGGAGGAGAAGTTTGAACTCTCAGTGGCACCACTTTATTCAAAATCCTAGAAGTCAGACAAGCTTCACAGAGAAAGTCTTTACAAGGCCTCGACAATACTGCTGCCGATGGCTCTGCTGGTTTCCAGAAAATTGAAATAATTGTCGATGATCTAGAGAAAGGAGGAATGAATAGGCAATGGTGCGTTGGGGTTAAGGAAAGGCTTAAGAGTGAAAAACGCTACTTAAAGACCAATTATCGCGTTCACTGCAATCCGGAGGAAGCTTTATGTCTTGATCATTGCCGCAAGTTCGCTTTAAGTGACGAAAAAGATCCCGACTTCCAGGAGAAATGCTCCCATCAACACACAGAAAACTGTAACGAGTGTCAAAATCTGCGAAATGTCTTAGATGAAGTCGAAGACAAAGTTCAAGGTCCATTTTGGATCCCTTACGGCAATGAACATCGAAACGATCTGCTATACGACTTCAAACTGGCACAGATATTTTTGAGTGGAAGGCTCATATTGTTCGCTCTGTAAAACAGGAAGTAGCAAAGCAAGATCAGCAAGACGATGAGTGCTAATCAGAACTGTGCATTGGTAATAATGGACTGGGAAATGAAATTCCTTCAGCTTAAATATCGTGAGAAGCAGTCAGAGTGGTTTGGCAAGAGAGGATTGAGTTGGCACATCTCGACGGTGATCACACGTGATCCGAACCTTGAAGGAAGACTTGAACTGCGGTCCTATGCCCATCTGTTTGACGCATGCCAGCAGGACTGGTTCGCCGTGTGTTCCATCATAGAAAGCACACTGAGAGAAATCAAGACCGAAAAGCCTCACATCACCTGGGTTTATCTGCGGTCAGATAAAGCTGGCTGTTATCATAATAACTCCCTCATTGCAGCAGCAAGAGGAATTGGTAAGCAGGTGGGTTTAGAAGTTTGTCGGTACGACTTTTCAGAGCCAAAATATGGCAAGGACGTATGTGATAGAATTCTGTGTCCGATGAAAACATGCATCCGACGTTCCTGCAACGAAGGGCACGACATTCTATCAGTGGGAGACATGAGGAGGGTACTTTCTGAAAGACCAGTGAAAGGTACATCCGCATGCGTTTGCGAAGTTGACGAGGCAAAGATAACCCTAGAAGTGAACAAGATAGATGGTTTTAGCAAGCTTCACAATGTCCAGTTTGAGGAGAAAGGTATTCGTGTGTGGAGGTCGTACTGAATAGGGCGTGGCAAGGAATTCTCTTTTGACCAGCTGGTGTTAAAGGGCCTAGGGGACACTGGTATCATTGTTAGTGAAATATTTTTATCTCTTCATGATGCACGTGTTTATCAATGCTCAGATCCTGTGACAGAGAGTTCAGAAGAAGAGAATGACTGGGACGATTCGAATATAAGCACGTTTGAATGTTCCGAGCCCGGATGCGTGAAGAGTTTCCAAACATTTTCAGAGCTCGAGTCACATTTGGACGTAGGGAATCATTGCGTCAAAGATGAAAGGCCGTCAGAAACGCTAAATGACAAGCTTCGAAGAGATTGGGCAGACAGATTTACAACGTCAGTCAATGTCACTGAAAATGAACCGTCTAATATCCGCCAAAGTGAAAATGTCTCAATACCTGCATTGCACACTGTCATTATGGGCTGGGCCCTACACAGGCCACGAGCAGGATCCATTAGATTAACTGACAAAGTTAAGAATATCTAACTGCAAAGTTGGACCTAGGGGAACAATCAGGGCTGAAACCTGACTCTCAGCAAGTCTCAAGTGATATGCGCAAGACAAGAGATGAGCAGAATAGAAGGTTGTTTGAACGAGACGAGTGGTTGACTAAGAGCCAAGTACAGGGTTTCTTTTCTCGCCTTGCAGCAAGCAGAAGAAGGTAACAAGCACACTGAGAAATCGAGCACAATCCAAAGGAACTATTTCTAGAGGAAAAAGAAGCTGAAAGACAACAGCTAATGGCGCACATTTCTAACGAAATGAGGCCGCAATACCCTCTGTCTTACGACGCCTTTAACTTGTGCGAGTGTTCGAGAGATAATAAGCTGAGTCTTTTTAATGTTTCACTGCTTAAAGAAATCTTGCGCTTTTTTAAGTACCATTTAAATCAAGAGACAGGAAAAAAGACCTGGTTGAACAACAGGGTGTCTGAAATAGCAGAGCCCACTTTAATTTGAGTCCTAATTAAAGGGGGATCCTTGTTTTTTCAGTTTTTCATCCTTTAAAACTCACATATTTTGTAACCAATTCCTTATGTCAATGTTTAGTTTGGGTATGAGTATCGGTAAGAAACACCACGCATCAATGATAGCTTGAGCAAGAGCATTTATTGCAATCTAAATAATAATATTAGTACATATACACAGCAAAATTATTTGATCACACAATTCCAAACAAAGGAAGTCAGGTTATTGACTCACCTGCTTTAACTTTTGAGGCTTATAATACAGAAAAATAGACATGGTAAACAGTTACAGTTAATACAAAGTTGAAAGTTTGAAAGCTAAGAGATATACATTACAATCATCAGACCCTTCGCATCCTTGCAAAAAAGGGTCAGTTACCACTATAGCTTCTCCCAAACAGTCATACTTACAGGAAATCATTAATTTTTGTCACTAGGTGGTACTGTACTTACAATAGCTCTACTGACACAAATGCATTTTTCTCAAGTTATCTCATAGCTTATGACTGTTAAGGTCATGTGGAAGGTCCCTGCTTGAGGACTGACATTTCAATTACCTCAGCAAACTGTAATCATCAGAATTGCAAGCCAAGGTATATTTCCCAAGTGCTCAAGTTTCCAAAGTAGTCACCTAATTGTTACAGATGAGTTCACTCCTTTTTGATTCCATCTTCAGCTTAATCATCCTGTAACATGTGAAAACATCAAATGTTTCTCTCATATTCAAATACTTGCTTGAGTCAAAAGTTATAATTTTTTTAATAACCGCTTCCTTTAACCCTGAGAGTGAGCAGCCTTTCCTCTCTCAATATCACCCCTGAATCAAACATTAAGGTTATGAGAATAAAGGAAATTATAATAAACTAAAGAACCTCTTGATTGTTAAACGAATTCTCCCTGCCAGCACGTTGGGAAATGTATAGAGAACAGTATGGAGAATATGCATACTGATGTTAGGGTGTAAAGGGTTAATAGTGCTCCAGAAATAGTAAAAAGTATTGGAGAGAAAGAAAGAAAGTTCTTTAAACATTCTATATTAAAATGAAACTTTGTTATAAATGTTAGTTGCGACGGCAATGAAGCATGATATGAATAAATTTAATCTCACCTAGTTTAAATGTAGAATCTGAAATCTAATTAACTTACTAGTGAATAGGAAAAAGCTCAATGTGTTTTTCTTGCTTCTGTCATTCTAAATACTACAAATCATTTACACCACCCCTTCAGTGGGATTTTTTTGAAGATGTGAACTTTTCCTTATGGTCAGAAGCTTTGTGAAAAAAAAACCAGGGCAATCAAATTAAAGAATCGGGAGTAGCATATGCCATCAACTAATTTACTGATGTTCTCAACTGAATTCAGTCTGGAAAGAGACCCCTGCAACACCTTTTCACACTTGAGATGAAAAACAAAATTTAATTATTTGCAGGCAGGTTAAGGAGGAAATTAAAGGAATGAATACATGTTACATAAAAGAAACCCCTTACAATAAAAATAAAGCAGAAGCATATTACCTACGTGTCTTTGCTTCTGAATACAGCTATAATAAGTATTTTTTTAAGCAATCATCTACATATGTAAACCGGGTGCAATATACGGTCGTAAAAGCAATTTTATTCTAACCTCCTTTAAGAGTGCATTGTGTATCGAATATATCAAGTTTAGTACCTCCGGAGTCGTAAGGCGGGCTTTTGGGGCTACAAAATAATTAAATAATCAACGCGTTACCCAGGTAAAATGTCAGGCGGGATATAGGCGGGATCCCGGCAATCCCACCCAGGATCCCAGGTGGGAATGGCGGGATCCCGCCTTAGGTGGTGGGATCCCACCTTTCCCACCTGGGATGAAAATTTGATCCCACCTGGGATCCCGCATTTAATGCGGGATTCCTGCATCCCACCCGGGATCCTAGGTGGGACTTATGCATTCTACCCGGGATCCTGGTCGGGATTTACATATCCCACCTGGGATTCTTTATCCCAGCTACGAAAATATTGTTTTGCTGTTTTTATTCTTACAAAACGTTTTTGTGAGAGTTCCAATACTTATGGATCATCCACACACTCCGCAAATATTTGGCATGCAGACAAGACAGAGGTGGTCACTGTTCCCTTTGAGAAAATACACCTTTTAAATGACTTTTTCAATTTGCTTTATTTGAAACTCTGATCTGAAAATATTTTTAAAACAAGACTTGTTAGTAGTGAGAAGTACAAACCGAGTTTCTTTTCATAACTTAATTTCTTAAATGTCCCAATCACTGGACCTCCTAAAAAATATTACTTCTTTATATTTTTGGTGCAAAATAAAATTCCTTCATTACATACAAATGAAAAGTACAAGTCACAGTTCAATAATAACAGCTCTAAAGTTTACTTGTTGTTCTTCTCTGTGTCAGAGATCAACAAAATGTTTCTATACCTTGTAGGTCTGGTATAAAATTGTACTTGTAGTATAAAATGACAACCTTGTATCTTCGTTCTCTCCACCCCTTTCCAAGCTCGGTAACGCTTCGGACTGTGCATAACCATTTGCAGACGAGAATTCCAATGCACCTCTGTAATCGCATGTAGTTGCTTCTGTTTCTCGTGCAAATGTTTTCTCCGTTATGAGACGCACTTGACTCTGTTGGCACCACTGCTAGTTCACTGGAAAGACCGACTGAGGAATCGAGATGGCTAACTGTGTTGAAACGTGTTGCTGAACGCTTGTTGTGGTCAAGCCTTGTTGATTTGGGTACTGGTACACTGTGATCATCTAGGTATCTCTTATACTTCCTAATGTTATTGGCTTGTGTTGTTTCTCACCTTCGCCGTGAACATAACTCAAGTGGGTTTCGAGTCTTTCTTTCCTCGAAAACTTTCGGCCACAAATCGTGCATTCTTGTTCGATTCTTGTCGATTATTTCTACATAGAGTGAATTCACATCATTATTTATGTCATCATCAAAACATGAATCCAAGGTATCCACCATCTAAGAGAGGAGAACCGGTCAGAAGAGACAGAATAATGTTGCGCGCTTCTCTTGAGACTGCAATGGGTCAAGCCAGCGGATTCTCTTTGCTAAAAGGTCCACGTGATCATGCCCGTAATCGGAAACAAAGAAAACTCTATTTGGCGCTCATCTTTGAATGTACTTTTCATCGGTTAACCGCTCTTGCTTCAAGTTGTTTCTTTTCCCAACTGTTTTGCCTAATATAACACTTCTAAAGATTGGTTTTATTGTGGTTTAATGGGAAAACGAGAACAGCGTGAGTGTTTTAAATGAAAAGAAAGTCGTTGGCGCCGTGAACTTAAAAGAAGGGACAATTAACAGTTGACATATCGACTGGTTCAAACAACGATCGAGTGGCCATTTAAAGCTAGGATTTTTAGAAGTTTGTGGTGAGTACAAATTGCCATATTCGTTACGTGATCAAAATCTTATCAAAGAATAGAAATAACGGCTTGAATTAATCTTACCTAACACTCAGCGCAACTGAAACTCAAATAATTCTGAGAATCGAATTGGTCGCTTGCATACTGCAGTTTCCTAAGTTTACACTTTACAATGAAATAAATCTATGAGTAAGGTTTCAAGATTACTTTAGTCACATTTGGGAACATTCTGACCTTGCTTTGCTTTGAAAAATTCGACTGAAGAGAGAGCAGACTTTCAATCAGTACCTTTGTCAAAATTTTGATAACATGAATTATTGAGGTTTTGTCTTTCTTTTATTCTTTGATACACAACAGCCAATTTTTTTAAACGTTGAGCCTTATTACACTGTAGATGGTCTGCTTAAATGATGAAGAAAAAGTAATATGCTGAGTTTTGCTGTTATTCTTTAAGAATGTTCGGTTAAGAAATTTGTTAATGAAACAAGTCAAACACATGCTGGTTCATTGCAAATAAATTATGAGATCTTTATCACATATAGTCTGTGTATTCATGTACTGTTTGAATCATTTATGATCAATAGCTTGGTAAGACAATGGGATCCCATTGGAGGTGTCAGTATGTTCTATAGCTAGTTGGAAAGTTTTGGACCCTCAGTGGATTGATGGGGTCTATAGCTCACCTAGAAAATTTTATCCTCTTAATTTTAAAATATCCTATCCAGTACATTTCATAAATCTGTGGTCTCCAGTGATAAACAGGATCCCTCAAAGGATTTTTCTGAAAGTGGGAAGCCATCTGTAATTTTATGCAGGGTCTAAACTGGGATTGGCAGGATCCCAGATGCAATCCCGCCTGGGATATGATTTCCCAGGTGGGAAACTATCTGAAATTTGAGGCAGGATCCTAAGACGGATTGGTGGGATTCTAGGTGTAATCCTGCCCGGGATGTGCTTTCCCAGGTGGGATGCTATTAGGAATTTAAGGCGGGATCCCAACTTCAATTGGCAGGATCCCATGTGGGATCCCATGCGGGATGTTCCATAATCCCAGGTGGGTTCCCCATGTGGGATGTTCCATAATCCCAGGTGGGATCCCATGCAGGATGTTCCATAATCCCAGGTGGGATCCCATGCGGGATGTTCCATAATCCCACCCGGGATGTTCCATAATCCCACCCGGGATGTTCCATAATCCCACCCGGGATGTTCCATAATCCCACCCGGGATGTTCCATAATCCCACCCGGGATCCCATGCGGGATGTTCCATAATCCCACCCGGGATCCCACCTGAAAAAGGCGGGATCCCACCTGGGACACACATGGGATCCCAGGTGGGATTGG
>NC_089323.1:8871665-8979165 GCF_036669915.1 Pocillopora verrucosa
TTAGGCTAAAACGACACTTTTTCGACAAAGCGCGATTTTTTTTAAACGAATAGAGTAAATGCTGCGATAGTTTACTGAAGAGAGAAAGAGGTAGAAACTTGCGCTCGCCACTTACTGGTCGTTTCGTAGCCATGGATCTTTCGTACCCAGACGATTCGTACCCATCCACTTTCGATCAGTTCATACCAACCCTCTGGTCGATTCGTAATCAACAAATTATGACACAAAATGTTTAAAACAAACATAAACATTTATTTCATTTATCCTAGTAATGGCAAAAAAGCTAATTTCTAATCACAGAAACATTGAAAAGTCATCTTTTAGTTAATACTCTTGAAAAATCGTGACCTAGTTGACCCATCCTAATATATTTTGCCTACCACCACGCAGCGCCCACGACTAAACGTACTGATTCTACTTACTAAAAAAGCTAACTTCTTAATCATAGTAACGTTGAAAAGTTATCTTACTCTTGAACAATCGTGACCTAGTTGCCCTGACTGACCTGTCCTCATATATTTTCTCCATTATCATGGAGCGCCTATACGACTTAACGTACTTATTCTACTTAGCAATTAAAAAAAATCCTTGTAGTAAATGCAAATAATGTCTAAGTTCAGTTCAGTTCAGTTCAGTGCATCAGTGGCCTGTTTATATTGGCACATCCTTTGAGCAGCTGCCCCAGTGACCTCTCTAGAAGTCAGTGGTAACCTCCTCCAGGCGACAGTCAATTTAGCAGTCTCTGGGAGCCAAAGTGTGCTGCGAATCCAGTTTTCCTCGATGTAACTGACGAACTGCTGTAAAGGCTCCGTCTTGGCCTCTGGTTTTAGGCTGTCGAAGGTTGCGGCAATTGTCTCAAGCGGAAGAAAGGGTAGTGCCATTACTCGCCTAATGGAACCATTCGTGTCCGGTCTCTCATATACGCAGTCTGAAGGCCTACCTCTTGAACTTTTCTCCAAAGGGCCTGGTTCCAGTGGAAGGCCCCCCCCCCCCCCCAGCAACTGCACTTCCGGAAAGACTTCGAAATGCTCCCCGTACGACGCTCTCGAAGTCAGCGGTACCTGCTCCAAGTGGCTTTTCTCTTGATGGCGGCTGTTAATTTAGCAGTCTCTGGGAGCCCAACTTCTCCCGCATGGTTGTGTTCGACTCCAACGGTAAAGCCCTCAGGATGCTGAATCACTGACGCCGGACAGTGGTTGGACTTGCCTCGGAAGCTACAGTGCCAGTATGTGATCGCATTCCTCCGCCGTTTAACACAATACAAGTAGCCGCGGCTGTCGAACAGTTTCTGCTGGCCTCTCTCAAATGCTCCTTCGACGACTTCAAAGGTCATCGACTGGTTGGTCCTCGATGGTTGGCTCTCCCATAGACGATTTCTCGATTGGCACAGGTAACTCATATTGGATACTGGATGGAGGGCTACTCGAGGCAGAGAACATTGTAACTTCCCTCCCGGTTCCCAGCTCTGTTAATAAAAAAAAACCCGTATGTAAAGAACCTAGTCTTTTAAGAAACTCCTGACAGAAATTTGCCATACAAATTATGCCGACAAACAAAAAATCCATACTTTTAGATTTTGAAGACTGTAATTTTGTGTTATAAATTTGCAAATATAACTTTAATAACAATATAATTTCCTTTATCTAAACGGCAAAACTAGCCAATAAAACGATAAAAACCTATACTAGCCAGTAAAGGTTAAGTATTTAGTAGCGTTAGAGAAAACCCAGATAAGACACGACTTACCTCTTCTTCTTTCTCGGATCCTTTGTAGTTCGCTTCTCTTTATTGACGACCTCTTCTCAGTCTGTTTTCAGGGGCGTCTTTGTATTCCTTCTTGCATTGCTCTTCGCTAGATATTCGCCTTTTTACTTATGTCATTTCTTGTTCTCTTTTCGCGTTCCTTTCGCCGTATTCTGTTTTTCTGTTTTTCTTTTTTTTTTTTTGTTTTTGGTGTCCTCTTTAACTTTCTTGACTATTTTTCCCCAATCGCTTTACGTCTTTTACTTCTTTTTGCTTTTTTGGTCGCTCAGTCTCTTTCTTTTCATCCTATTTTTACTCAAAACCCTCTCTCCACAAACTTGAACTATAACAATTCCCTCCCGTTGTCAAAGTACAAAAAATATCTAGCTCTTCGGGTATTGTTGCTTAGCGAGTTGATTAGATATTGCAAAATACAGATAATTACTATTCAACTACAACCTCACCAGTATGATTTCCCGCTCAAAACGCGGGTTGCAAATTATTTGCTTACGCGGCTTCACATATTGTAGCCCACGTGAAGCCCTCGTGCATTGCCTAACCGTACGCCCGTGGTACGCTACACTGAAGCTCGACACTCAAGTATGCGCACCTCATTTTCATCCGCCGGTGTCTCTCTACTTTCTCCCTCGCCCTTCCTCTACGTAATGGCTGAGATAATGCCCGTGGTTGAGTCGGCGGCGCATGCTAAAATTAGTAGCTTGTACGGTCGGTCGTACGGTCGTACGTCCAAATTTTTTCGGCTTGATGGGTTATAAAAATTTTAATAAGTTACTACTATTTCGTATAATTATGGGGCTATGCTGTGCGCGCTTCGCGCTACTATGATGGAGCTGCTTATATGAGAAGTATAGGGGGCCATCATGGGTCTTAAACAATCAGAGCACAGCTTTTGGTCCCTACGGGACCAAAGAACGATAGAGTCCACACTTTAGAACAACAGCGCAATAGGTCGTCGGCATGCTTTCGAAGGAGAACAATAGAACAGGAGCACTTATTGTCACAGGACCGTAAGGTAGGACATCATCACCACTAATATATACATGACCTAAAGCTCCATGACATTATCGCTAATGTATTGATGATGTACCTAGAAGACATCATCCTTTGATGATGGTAAGAATGACGTGTGCAAATACGAGGTTTTTTATATGAATCTAAGAAGGATGTTGTATCCATGTGGTAGTGTTTTTAGAAAATAAGCATGCACAATCGAATTATTTATGATGAAAGCCCTTCGTGGGAGAAGTTTACAACCCAAAGGCGCAATAAAAACCTATAGATGGATCCAAGGGTAATATTTAAGAGTAAGACTCTAAACCACAAGGCACACATTCAGCATACGAAACAAAAACAGACACAAAATTAAACTTTTAAACACAAATTAGTGGTCTTATCCTTAAATTTACAAAACAGAACGTAACAGCTCCTAAATCAACTCTAAAATTGAAAACCAATTACGTTGCTTGTACATTGTGAAGCACAAATATAAATCTTTCCACAGCTTCGTGTTTGATTGAAGCTAAAAATCGAGTGGCAAAGCGAATTCTAACATTATTCTCATGGAAATGCAACAAAAAAATTTGTCGTGTTACAATATCTTGTACCATACTTCCACCGTTTGGTGACATTTCATCAAGAAATTGAAGGAAGATCAGGTCATTGTCGCCAGCAATCATTTTATCCCAGTTATAATTGTGGTAGTATAAGTGTTGTACCGCTGATGACCAAGGAGCTGCGTTGTTGTTTTCTACTAGGTTTTCGGGTAATCTGTTGGCCAAATCTTCTGACAGTTGAGTCAAAGGTTATCGGTGACTGTTTGGACAAGTAGGCAACCCCCCGCATTTCTTGTGTTTGAAACCATTGTCATAAACAGGCATGGGCTGCCGGCAACACTTTGTGGTTTCATTTGAGGGAGCCACTCAGATCAAACAGTTGTTGTCTGACGTGAGAAATAGAACCATTTTAGTTTGATGCTTTCTTACTTACTTTAAAACAATACACATACCTTAAGATACTTACCATCTGAAAATTCACTAGCGCCAATCATTTTCATACCTTTTTTGAGAAACCAACCAGATATTCAGCTGCATCACATGCTTCATTTTAACATGCAGGCCAAAGTCTTCACGCACGCGTTTCAATCCACTACATTTTCAGTGAAAGAGTTTCAACAAGGCAGTAAACGAATGCAAACGTATTCGCAAAGTTTAGCGAATAAACTAAACTCTAGAGAAAAGTTTAACACCAACACCAATTTTGAAACCGAACTTACTTTGATCCGTACCCCATCCGCTAGTAGTGGTAGAGGAAAAGAAAGATCCGTAGGAAGAAGAAATGTGGAAGCATTTTTGAAAGCTAAGAGGAGTGTATCCACGTAGGTTTTGCTTAAATTTAAATTTTTTTGCTTAAAGTCAGGCCTCATTTTTTATTTTTAGCAGCCGGCTAACACTTAATAACATAAAAATAGCAAATATTTTCAAAGACGCGATTACTTCTAAGAAAAACGGGGAGACCTTTTTCTCAGACGGAAGGCAGAGATGAAAACTAGGAGTTAGAGGGGAACAGCCAAACCAATACCCAGGTGGTAATGCCCACTGCAGATGTGCCCACTGATGACGTTGCCATAGTTGGTGATAATTCCACTGAGGAAGAGCAGCTAAGCAACTCAGAATCACATTGTAAGTAAGTCTTCCATTAGTGCACAGAGCGAACGTGTTTGGGTGAACGTAATTCTTAAAATTTACCACTGTTTAAAGAAGGCAAACTCCTGACACACCCTTTTTTGACACACTTAAATCTTGCGCTCAAACCAACACGTCCTTTACTTGAAGTAACATGTGTAAACAACTAAAATGAAAACATTTTTTTTACAGGGCTGTAAAGATAACGAGAGTTGAAACCACTTTGAACGTGTTCATGATTAATTATTTCAGAAAAAGAAGAAGACGGGCTGTAAACTAGCGGCGTTTTCCTTGACGCACTTTCTGCATTTTGGAACTCTTTTTATGATTTGTGCACTAATGGCAAAGACGAGAGAGTTCCAGTCATCAGGCACGACTTGCAGGTTGCTGAGTGGGAGGCCATAGCCAGAATAACAGTCAAAGGGTATCAACAAGTTGATTTAATTACAATTAAAAAGGCAAAGCCTTTACAACAGCCTTTCTCTTTGGCGAAGAAGTTGTAAAATAATATCTTTCGTTGGAATCCTTCCTAGCATACCTCAGTAGTGACGAAAGAGAACTGGTTAACCTCTTTCTGAATAGGAAGCTAGACAAATAACAGGAAAATAAATGGTTAGAACGTTTTGACTAGGACACTGTTCCCAGAGCAAAAAAAGTCAAAGATGTCGTCTTGGAGATTGCCCACAAAGAGGTCATTCAAACTCCAAGATATATTGTAGACAACTGGAGCACACCGTTCTCAGCATTTCACCGTTTTCGTCAACAATTTTCGTCAACAGATTGCCTTCTGGAGATGTTTGCACGAGGTAAACCAACCAACAAGAAGATCGTCACATTTCACGCAAACCTTAAGACCTGAGCACAGGGGGAATCCTTATCCTGTTTGAAACACTTTTTTCGGTGGAATGGAAGATGAGAAATCAAAAAAGTTCTTAAGATTTTGTACAGGCTCTTATATGGTGTGCGTTGAAAAGATCACATCGGTTTCAACAACCTAGAAGGCGCGCACACCCCCAGAGCAGTGCTGAATCTCCCTGCCACATATCCATCCTTTCCGTTGTTCGGGGAGGAATGGAACGGCACATTGTCCTCAGAGTATTGGGTCATTGACTTTGTTTGAACTCTCACTTAAATCTGCACACGAGAACTGCCTCATTGCTGTGAATCTCGGAATCCTTGGCAGACCTAAATCGGGCTGAGTTGATTGAATTAATTGTAATGAATTGTAATGAGGTAATGTAATGAATTGATTGTAATTGGTGTGATTATACCACAAGCGAATTGTTTAATGGATGTTTCAGTTTTATTTAGAGGAAATTACGTTATTACTATCAATATTACTTCCAGTACTTATTTAAACTTAACAAAATTATAATAAAAGGAAGTTTTAGGGATTTTTCGTGTTACCATTTCAGTTATAGCTTCTAGATTTGAAAGGAATTGAAATTGTGACGCTTAATGCATTTATTACAATAACTATTTATATAATACTGACTGAAACTGTAGCAAGTGTTGGTAATTTATATAGGGCTTGATGATGTTTGATTTTTAAGAGGCTGTCTCTCTTATTTCCACCCGCTCAATTTCGCGTCAAAAATAATTTTGCCTGAAACTCTGTCAACAGAAAGACTTTACCAGGAAAGAACTTAATTAGATTTGGTTTGATTTGAAATAAATTTCTGACTTCATTAGGGGCCACAATTATTTCTCAGTCTGTAAGGACCGTCGCAACGTCTCAGAAATGATTTATAAAATTATTTTTTAACTATATATCAAGTCTAATTTTCATATACTAGACTCCGATTCAAGCCTGTGGAAATTTTATATCATTTATTTATATTTTGTGATAACTTTTTGATGATTGCATGAGTTATACTGTTGTGTTTACACTAAAACCTTGATATAAACTTTCATCAGTTTGCTTATCCTCCAGTCTGATTGGTTATGCAATCGATTAAAATGTAAAATGTAAACTGCATTTGACCGTATCCAGACCAGGGGCAGAGGCGGAAATTGCCTGCACTGACTTTGAATGTTTATAACTTTTTTCAACATTCAGTCAGATTCTACCAAACTTTGCGAGTTTATCTAAAATTTATCTGGGAATAATTTTGTATGAGCTTGCTGTGGAAAAATTTTGAAATCCAAGATAGCGGCTGTTTAGAAATAATTAGTTAATTCCCACGTGATATGATGTCATCATCCCAAGTGACTTAAAGCAAAAGATAGATTTCTTGCCGCACTATGTACCCTCTAAGTTTCAATGTCATTGTTATTTTTTAATATTATGGAAGTTACGGAGGGAGGAGTTAAATTAAAAATAAATACAACTACCATCATTTCCTGCAAGCACATCTTATGGAGGGAATTGGGAATATTTTGTGAACCATCATGCTCTGCCAATTTCCATGGCATTCTTTACATTTATATGCAATGTATAATGCCTTGATCAACTGAGACAAACACTGAATTTGTAAATCATCTGCTGTAAATATGTAAAACCACGTTCAACACACCATTTAGGCAGTACCGATAGAGCCAGATGCCATTTGGCGTCTGTTCAGCACCTGAAGTGTGACAACGCACCATGCACGAGTTTGTGGAGGATCTGAAAGGAGTGGAAGTGATAGCAGATGGCTTCCTGATTGCCGGATTTGGCATTGGTGACCGAGAAGTAAACAACAATCTCAAAAAGACATAAGCACACTTTTCTCAAGAAATGCCGCTTGTGGAACCTGAAATTGAATCGTGCCAGAATGAAACAGCACCAGTGAAGCATGAAATGTATGGGTCAGCTACCCACCTCTTGTTATAATATTGTAATTTTCATGCCCTGTGTTGAATTTCATTTGCACGTGCTACTAGACTCATTATATATTCAGTTTCGTTTTGTACCTTCGAGGCACTTGATAGAGATTAAATGTCTGTTCAGTAACCGCTTGAACGTGTGGATCGCTGTGTTATTACATGGTGGCAGCGGTGGCCGCTTCTGCTTCGTTTTTAACCGTCTACGTTATACAGCATGCCCGGTGGTGATACCTCCAATGGACAGTCTGGTGCGGTAGCGCCGCCATCGTCGACCTTTCATCAGATTACTCCGCCGAAGTACCTTGACTTGAAACATAGTGGAGAAATTGCCGAAAACTGGAAGCTTTGGAAGGAGAAATATAACAATTATTTTGTCATTTCTCGTTTGGATCGGGAAACCCCGGAGTTTCAGTTGGCGATGTTCAAACATACAATCGGAGATGATGCGTTGAAAGTCATCAAAACATTCAACTACGCCGAGGGGGAGAACTCGAGTGATTGGCGCGTTGTAATGGGAAAAATGGAGAAGCATTGCATCGGCGAAGTCAACGAAATTTACGAACGATACTGTTTTAATATGCGAGACAAGCTTCCAACGGAGTCGGTTGATAGTTTTGTTGCCGAGTTGAGAAATCTGGCCAAAACATGTAATTTTTGCGATTGTTTGCGGGATAGTTTAATCTGTGATCGCATTGTGCTTGGAATTAAAAACGAGCAGACGACCAAGAAGTTACTGAGAATGGGAGATCTTACTCTGAATCGTTGCATCGACGTGTGTCGCAGCGAGGAAGTTGCTGAGTTGCAAATGAAGTCGTTATCTGGGCCGGTGGATAACATTAATCAAGTAAAGTCAAGTTCTAAAAAGCATCGAGCTCCAACGCCGGTGGACGGGCGGTCGGCAAAGAAAATTTCCTGCAAATGTTGTGGCTATGACCATCAAACTGATAGGAAGATGTGCCCCGCATGGGGAAAGAAGTGCAAGAGATGCAAGGAAAAGAATCATTTTGCCAAGAAGTGTAAAAAAGTTCCTGTCCATAATATTGAGAGCGAAGAGGAGTTAGAGGAGATCAGCGTTGTACGAGTACAGGCTTTGAGAGGGAGATATGTGTATGCGAGGATGCTGGTTAGGCAGCAACTGGAGCAATTTCAAGTTGATTGTGGTGCAAGTGCAAATATTTTACCTCTGAGGTATACTGAGGGTGAGGAACTCGACTCGTGTTCGCAAACGCTTGTCATGTGGAATGGAACTAAAGTGACGCCTGTCGGTTCCTGTGCGTTGGCTGTTGTGAATCCGAAAACTAATGAGAAGTACAAGGTCCGGTTTCTAGTCGTGAAAGAGGATTTGACCCCCCTGCTTGGCTTAAATTCAACGCAGAAAATGAAGCTGTTAACTGTACACAAGGAAACGTTCATTAATGTCGTGGAGAATGCAAATGATGATCTCACAGCTAATTACGCGGATGTCTTTAACAAAGGTCTCGGAACACTTCCAGGAAAGCCTGTTATCCTTCCAGCAAGAAAAGTCCCTGTGTCTGTTCGGGAGAAGTTTAAAGAAGAGCTCCAAAGGTCGGAACGTCTTAAAGTAATCACTCCTGTTAATGAACCGACCGAGTGGGTTAGTCAGATTGTTGTAGCTGTAAAGAAGTCCGGCGAACTGCGTGTTTGTATTGACCCGCGACCACTTAACACTATCTTGAAGAGGGAACGTTATCAAATTCCCGTCATTGATGATTTGTTGCCCGACTTGACAGATGCACGTGTGTTTACAAAGGTTGATTTAGCCTCTGCCTTTTGGCATCTGGAGTTAGATCGCGAGTCTAGTATGCTCACGACATTTGCTACGCCATATGGGCGATATCGTTGGCTCCGTTAGCCTTTTGGTCTCAGTGTTTCGAGTGAAATTTTTTAGAAACGTCTCCATCAAGAGTTACAAGGCCTCCCGGGTGTAAAGTGTATTGCAGATGATATTCTCATCCATGGCACGTGCGAGGCTGATCATGGCAGCAATCTAGATGGATTCATGCGCAGATGTCAGCAGAAAGGTATCGAGCTCAATGCCGAGAAGTTAGAGTACAAGTGTAAAGAGGTTCCATTTCATGGGCACCTGCTAACCACAGAGGGTCTAAAGCCAGATCCAGAGAAAGTGAGAGCAATCGTCGAGATGCCACGCCCAAAGGACCGAGATGATATTTTACGCCTGAATGGAATGGTCACTTATCTTAGCCGTTTTCTACCCCACTTATCTGATGTGATGAAGCCTCTACGAGATATTACCCATAAAGGTGCAGCATGGTGTTGGGATGATTTGCAAGAGAAGGTTTGGAATGACGTCAAGACATTGATTGCATCAGCACCCGTTCTAGCCTACTACAAGCCCACTGAAGTGCTTGAGATCCAGTGTGATAGCAACCAGAGTGGTTTAGGTGCAGCTTTAATGCAGAATGGTCACCCAATTGCGTACGCTAGTAGAGCCTTAACAGAGACGGAATCTCGCTATGCGCAGATTGAAAAGGAGATGTTGGCAAACGTGTTTTCAGTAGAGAAGTTCAATGACTTTACCTTCGGTAGAAGAACTGTTGTCCATACTGACCATAAGCCACTTGAGTCAATTTTCATGAAACCACTTCATCGCGCTCCTAAGAGGTTGCAAGGAATGTTGATCCGTTTGCAAAAGTACGATTTTGTGGTACAGTACGAGAGGGGAAGCAGAATGTTCTTAGCGGACACTTTCTCTAGAGTTTATCTTCCCTCGGGTGCGCAGATTGAGTCAGAGTTTGAGACAATCGACATGATGAATTACTTGCCAATATCTGAAGCCAGGCTACTGCAAATTCAGCGGGAGACAGAGCAGGATGAATGGCTTCAAGTTCTGAAGGCAGTGATTCAGCATGGCTGGCCTGAAAATAAGAGTACCCTGCCGCTTCTAGCCTCTCCTTACTTTGATATGAGAGATGAGCTGTCCGTTCAGGATGGTCTGATTTTTAAGGGAGAAAGGGTGGTGGTACCCAAGGCTGCTAGGAGTGGTCTCCTAAAAAGTATTCACAATTCGCACCTTGGAGTTAATGGTTGCCTTAACAGAGCGCGGGAGTGTCTTTATTGGCCTGGGATGACAGGAGCTATCAAGAACTATGTGTCAACATGTGAAGCCTGCAGAGAGTACGAACAGGGTCAAAGGAAGGAAATACTCATCAGCCACGAAGCACCTAGTCGGCCGTGGCAGTTCGTTGCAGCAGACCTATTTGAGTTAAATGGAAAAATTTACCTCGTGACTGTGGACTATTTTAGCGATTTCTTCGAGCTCGACCATCTGAGAGGTACATCCTCTGTCTACGTCATCAAGAAGCTTAAACGTCATTTCGCGAGACATGGCATTCCTGCAACTCGTTACTGATAACGGGCCACAGTTCGTCTCGCGCGATTTCCTGAAATTCTCTAAAGAGTGGGATTTTGAGCACAGAACCAGCAGTCCGTATCATAGTCAGTCGAATGGAAAGGCTGAGAGCGCCGTTAAGCAAGCGAAAAAAATTCTGTTAAAGTGCGGTAAGACTGGTTCAGACGCGTTTCTCGCTTTACTAGACCACAGAAACACACCGCCTGCGAGTATGCAAATCAGCCCAGCACAGCAGCTATTTAGCAGAATGACAAGAAGTCTGCTCCCGATGACTGCTGCATTATTAAAGCCATCTGTTTCAGACGAGAACGTGACACATACCAAGCTTCATCGCCGCCAGCAGCAACAAGCCAAGTACTACAACAGAGGCGCACGAGACCTCCAGCCCTTAGAGGCCGGAGATACTGTGCGAGTTGAGCCATGGCGCGCGGGAAGAAAAGAGTGGCAAAAGGGTGTCGTAAAGAGTCGCATTGACAAAAGATCTTACGAGGTTGAGTTGCCTCAAGGACTCCTGCGACGAAATCGTGTTGAGCTACGCAAGTCTAATGAAGCGCCTATCAAAGTTGAAGATGACGACGTCATAGAGGCGCGCAAGCAGTCATCCACAGAGACACGCGAAGATACACACGAACAGGCACCTCCAGATACACGCGTGGAAACATTCGACCAGCCGCGCGATCCGTTGCCTTCGGTGCCAGATGCACCTAAGTCGCCCAGTCCTTTACAGGCACCGAGAAGGTCCACGCGCGTCCGTCAGCCGCCCAAGCGTCTACAGGACTATGTGCTTACTTAAGCCTTGGAACTCTTTCCAAGGAACTGAATTTCATTAATATGTGCTTAGTCGTTTGTTTGTTTGTTTGTTTTTTTCCGTTAAGTTGTTTTCTTATTTCTCTATAAAAGGGAGGGTGTTATAATATTGTAATTTTCACGCCCTGTGTTGAATTTCATTTGCACGTGCTGCTAGACACATTATATATTCAGTTTCGTTTTGTACCTTCGAGGCACTTGATAGAGATTAAATGGCTGTTCAGTAACCGCTTGAACGTGTGGATCGCTGTGTTATTACACCTCTCAGGGCCTGAGAAGATCCAGGCCATATTGCAGATGCCTGAACCTAAGGACGTCACTGCATTGAAGAGATTCCTTGGGATGGTGACCTATCTTGCAAAGGTTATGCCTCACCTATCAGACATGACAGAGCCACTCAGACGCCTAGAAGACAAGAATGTGGAGTTCCAGTGGTTGTTACAACACTCCCTCGCAATGGACACAATCAAGAAGTCCCTGACGGAGACACCTGTTCTTCGCTATTATGATGTAAACAAGCCAATCACTGTCCAATGTGATGCGAGCCAGTCTGGCTTAGGGGCTGAAGTCCATACTCAAAAATAAAATTCGCAAGTCACCCAAGCGTCTGCAGCGAATGTGGCTGGCCCTACAAAAGTACAACCTTGAAGTGCAATGTAAGAAAGGTACACTCATGTACACTCTCTTGGCGCAACACCCCAAGTGAGGGATTCAGCACTTCACCAGTGCAAAGGCTGATGGGTCAACGCACGCACACCTTGCTACCAACTGCTGAAAAGTTACTCCAGCCAAACAGTAACCTGAAGAGCACAGCAAGAAGCCTAGCCGCTAGAAAAATACTACAGTGCAAGCAGTACTACAGTACTTCATTCCCTTGAAGGTGGGAGAGGCAATCCGAATGAAGCTACCTGGGGAACAGAAATGGAGCTTCGGTTGCTGCTCATGTCTTCTTGACCGACGCTCATATGAAGTTCAGGTAGATGGTCGGTGCTTCCGCAGAAACCACCCCCAGCTGTGCTCCACCCTGAAGCCCTCATCAGTGCCAAGTAGCAACAATGAAGAGCTGCACCAGCCTGAGGATGAACCATCGTGCCTCATGGCACCTCAGTCGCCACAAACAGAAACCTGAACTGGACATTGAAAAGTTTTGTTGTAGTTTTAACCTGTAGCTCTGTGATTTTTATCGTCATTGAAACTCCATCGCCTCAAGTACTGAAAATTACATGGTATGTCCAGTATGTAGCTGCACATATGTGGAATATGATGGATGCCTGCACTGTGAGCAGGACAGAGAATACGAGTGTTCTTTAATTGCTGATGGAGGACGTACTACTGATAATCCAGTTGGTCTTACTTTAGATGAATTAAGAAGTACACGAGTAGCATTGTTCTCAAATTGTGACTCAGTGGGAAGAGCAGCTGGGAATGAAGGCAACATGGCTGGAGGAGCAATGCACCGTGCTCAAGACCCTGCTTACCAGGTATCTCCTTCTGTCCTAATCTTTAGGGAACAGGTTTCTCCTCCTGTCTCAGGGTCGGGAGAACAGGCTTTGTTTATTATTAGTAAACTAGGCCAATTAGAACTAGGGGCTGGGGTTGGAGTCATTTGTAAAGTTTATTCATTATTCTGGAGAGAATTTTCAATTGTTATGACTAAAGGGGAGAGGGGGAGAGTTCCCCTTATGTGACATGATCGTTTTGTGGAAGGGTGGGAGGCTGTGGAGAGAATTATTGTCAAGGGTTACGTTTTCATTTTCTATTTCCCCACTTTTTTTTTCAAAGGCGTGTTATACATGCATACGTGCATACATACATACTTCTTTATTTAACAAGGCAGGTTATGAAAATTGGCAAGACCAAAGTCCTGATATGGACCTGGCTAACTACAGTTAATTAAATATTGTCGCATAAAGTAAGGATAAAAATTTAGGTGAGCAAGATATAAATTTATGCTATTTATGTTTTGTGGAGGCGTGGTGGCCTCATGGTTAGCGTGCTCGACTCCGGATCGGGTGGTCCGGGTTCAAGCCCTAGCCAGGGTCATTGTGTTGCGTTCTTAGGCAAGACACTTTACTCTCACATTGCTTATCTTCATCCAGGTGTACAAATGGGTACCAGCAAACGTGCTGGGGGTAACCCTGCGATGGGGGAGTAGCAATACTCCTAGCTGCTTCATGCTAAGAAAACCGGAGTTAAGCACCGGTCCCATGGACCACATTGTAGACAATCTTTAATGCTCTCATATGAATAGGTTCATTATCCTCTCTAAGTTCCAAGGAATCAAAGCCCCAGACAACAATATTATACACAACACTAGGAATAATTGAGTTCAAATAGATTCCAAAATGGACTGAGGTAGGAATTTAATTCGTTTCAGAACAGCCAATTTATTGTTCAACAATTTACAAATATTCCTAATATGATCCTGCCAAGATAACTTATGGTAAATAAAGTTAGGCCAAGACATTTAGATGAAGACTTGAGCTAGATGGTCTTGGTGCCATGTGCTAAAGCTCGTAAGGGGACTAT
Organism: Pocillopora verrucosa; assembly: GCF_036669915.1. Lineage (NCBI taxonomy): Eukaryota > Metazoa > Cnidaria > Anthozoa > Scleractinia > Pocilloporidae > Pocillopora > Pocillopora verrucosa. The sequence goes on from NC_089323.1 coordinate 8,885,646, forward strand.
TGGGAATGTTGACTGGTTTGCCACCCCATAGTGCAGGCTTTCTAACATGTTCGGAGGTATGGCATGGAAAGGAAAGACATCGATCCTTACCCTTAACCAGTCAACAAGCAGTTGACTCTGTATCAGACAAAGTCTGCGTCTGCAACTGAGCCCGCGAACGTCGTTGGTAACTTTTATATGGTCAGTTTTCAGTTCTAATCTACCGAGGAATTTGCAGAGGTGAAACCAAAGTCAAATGCTTATGTGGCAGGCTAAAAAAAATTGTTCAGTAGTATTTTTTCATGCGTTTCCTTGGATGGAATGCAAAATTAAATAGAATTTTAAAATAGAGGATTCGCTTGATAATAATATCTGAAGGCAAATAAATTAAAATGACAAAGTTCAACATTATTTCCCACCTCTCAAAATCAAAGCTTGCGTTAATTAAATGTTAGGGTTAAAGCTTGGAAGTGGATTCAACACTTGAAAAACTGGGGGTGAAAACAATTAGGATGATTAAACGCTTCTCACGGGAGATCATGGCTATTAAACCCGTTGTGAATGGTAGATATTCTTCCTTTGCTAAGTTCTTTCCTAACTTGTCATTTAATAATAGTTTTAACGTGAGCATTGCCAAGATTAAGCCATCCTTAACAAGTTTTGGGGAAGGGGGAGGGGGGGTGCAAATATTTGCAGTAGTCTAAATTTTTCTCCATTACCGGTATGAGGTATTCTCCTTCATCACACACAGTATAAAATCACTCTTAGAATTGGAAACTTATCTAATCTCAGAACTGTCAATATTATATTATTGTTTTTTCTTAGAAACCTCTCGCCCTTTTGGTAGTGGCCACAAAAGAAAGGTCAATAGATCATCATTCAAGGATTATGACAGGCTGCTTACAAGAGAAGAAAGAAATTTTCTTAGTTACAAGAAAAGAGCATTTACAATACAAAGTAGGTACAAATCTAAAAAGTAATGCAAAGTCTCTCAAGTGCCATTTTGGCAGTTGACCTAAGGATCATGGTTACATAATTTTTATCTTGTGCTTTTATGAAACTGACTTGATCACTGGTAATTTCAAGAACCTCTCGCCACTTGGAACATCACAAAAAGATGAAAAACTAAGATAAAAACTAATGTTTTGAGTGGATTTTCTCTTCCAAATTGTTATAGTAACAGTTGATGGCCAACTTAAGTTCTGATGACTTTGTGGTTCTCTTTCTAACAGAAAAAATATAAGAAGATCAAACAGCAGTTTTTTGATAAATAATCTCCTTTACCAGGAAAAAAATGATAAAGGAAGTAGAGAAAAGATGGCCACGCGGAAGTGCCTTACCAATTTACAGAAATAAGGCAGATGCTATCCAAATAGACAAATCTGTGGCAAAACTCGTCTCAACACTCGTCTTTTTCCTGAGTGTGGATGTGGTAAAGAAGCAGTCCTGGAAACAGTTTTAAAAAAAATCAGGGAGCAGAGGCGCCAGTAGTTGAAATCCTATTCCACCTACTTATACATATTAGTTGCAACGCGTGCAGAAAGCGTACAACCTTTATTTTGATGAAGATGTGGGAATTACAGAAGTTATTACCGCCAATAACTGACTTCCAGTTTTTTTTCTTGATCTTGAGAACCAAAAACTATAATTAAAAGTTAAAGTAGCTTGTGCTAAGATAAAGCAAGGTTAATTTTGTTATGTTTTGAATCCTTAATGTTGGATGGGTTTGTAAAAGATGGTTTCAGGATAACATTTTAGTTTTAAGTATGGGGGCCAGAAAATGTCCATGTAAAGTCATTGCAAACTCTAGGGGGGGGGGGGGGGTTTGAAGGAAAGTTTGATGTATGAACTGTAATTTCTGGTAGGGTTTGGAGATTCAAACCTAAAACCTTCCTTGAAAGAGGTATGGATATCTCCTAGAGCACCACGCTAATGACAATTTTTTGCTGCCAAGAATGCATTCTTTAAGGTCACAACGGATAAGGGAACTAGTCACAACGACTTGTCCTCACACGCCTTGTTGCGGCAACTTGTCCTTGTTGCAGTACACACTGAGTAACTTTTCCTCTGGTGTTTTCCAAACTCAAGAATCAGTGAAAAAAAATTAGTAGGTAAAAAATTAAGATAAAGAAGGATTTATTTGCCTGTGCTTGATTATAAAATGTATCATTAAATACACTGAGAGGGGAGAGCAGGTTGTGTTCAAATTTGAACAGATACCATCTGACATAAAATGGATGTCATTCCACTCACGAGAACTAAACAATTGTCCAACCTACTTTTCACCTTTTGCCAATAATGTTAATCAAACAAACAAGGGAACCATTGGTGGTTTTATTGGTGGCCCTAAAGCAACATGGTAACCATGGCAGTACACTGAGAGACTGGCCATTGCAGAGAAAGTGGAAAAGTCGAAGAAAAGATTTAAAGATCCCATGGGCAAACAAAGAAGTCGTATTACCAAATTTATTGCTCAAAACAAGTTGAGACAAGAATTTGTTCCTCTGTTGGGGGGAAGTATGTTGACTTACTCAAGGCGGAGCCTCTACATAACACTTCTTTCGCTTCTCGCTGAACCACAAAAGAAAGACCTTGTGTAGTCTCCCACACTTGACGTTTCAGGCACCTCAAAACTGCAAGCAGAAGGGAACTGTCTGAAAGATCAGAGACTGTTGTTGCTTCCTTGAGGTGAGTCTGGTTTGCGTCCTGCATTACAACAGAGAATGCAGCTGAAAACCAGTTCTGCCGAGCATTGGTTGTGTATTACATTCTCATATGGATTCACGTGGCTTGAATCAAAGTACTTTTGTTGGCATTTTGCCACTTTTATAAAGGAACTTCTGAAGATCAACTCTCTTTCAAAGGGGTCAGTTGTGAAACTTCACACTTTGGCATTTGTTGTAGTAAATTTAGAGATGCAGTTTCTATTTACTCAAGAGTTGAGGTGCGCATTGAGCAAGTGGAAAAGCTAAAGGCCTCATGCCAACACACACCAGGAAGTTTAACATCTGATGCTTGGGCCTCAATTCAATGCAGGGTAGAGAGGCAAAGCATGTTAAGCTGGCTTAGTATGTGGAAAAAAAATGCAATGCCAAAAAGACCTTAAGGTGGTGGACAGTGTTCAGACACAAATTTGTCCACATGGTGTGCTTGAGAGAAAGGGACCCCAACAGCATTGCTTATTGCATCGAGAAGAGGAATATCAGCGATTCTTAAATTCCTTGGAGAGTTTGAGATTGTCACCACAGGTTTTGCTATTGTGGACTTTCGTGTAGGTTACTTCTTCCATTATGGTGCAGTATCTAAGCAAACTGTCACTCAATTTCCACCTACATAACATTAAACTTGATGACAAAATTATTTCTATACATACATGAATGATCCAAAAAGAGACTTGGCAGTTTATTTCAATATTCAACACTGCCCAAGTTTATATACAAAAAAACATCTTGAAAAATTTATATGTCAAGCCAAGTTTGTCCACACATGGTTAAAACCAATGGAACTAATTAAACATACACCTTTGCATCTGTTTGTTCAGTGCTGCGGGATGCCGTTCACATTCCAGTATCCTTAATGATATTTAATGATGAGAACTTCACCACCTAACTGTACGCAATCAGAGGAGGAAACTTCAGAGGATACCCTCCTTCACTGCGGTTTTGCCATACATATTGTGCAGCTTTTCTTTTCACTGCAGGAATTAGATGGACCAAATGTAAGTAGGGCAGGGAAGAAGCTTACCCTAGATCCAGTTGAATGGAAAAGATTTAACCAATTATACTCAATTTCTTTCTTTGATGTTGACACAACGGGAACTGCTGTGGATTGCTAAAAAAGCCATTGACAGTTATTTGTGTAACAGAAAGATGGCTGAACAGGCATGCACTAATTAGTATATGATAAAACTGCTGTTTGTTTTGTTTCAAAACTTTTATTGTTGACTTCTTATTGACTTTGATTTTCTACTGTCAAATAAGCAAGGTTATAATGTGAATAAAATATTTGGGTTGTTGCCAGACTTGAAATTTGTGAGTGTGTTATGAAAGACCTTCATATTATTGACAGGTGCTTGCAATATATGATAATGAACCATAGTCTATTGAAGCATTTTTGGTTTTCAGATGAATTTTCATCCTTGTCATGGCTAATTCCTATAACTTGACATGCTCTGCATACAATCAAATCATCATAAGTGATGAGAAATGAAACTGTTTACGTTCCGATACATACACACTGATGAGAGCACTGAATCAGAGGTTAACTTAAGTGTTTCCTACTTTAAAAAGCTCACACCGCAAGAAATTGGTAACCTCAATCTCAAGCCATTTTTTTTTAAATTTCTAATGCTCATGTAACGTAGTAGTTACTAATTATTTTTATTTAATTCTTATTCTTATTTTATTATATCCTTTGAACAACTTTTTCCTTACTGATTTATTTTTTAACACAGTCTAAAATGATTTCATGATCGAGAAAGAATATACTTTTGATCAAACGCAACCTCATTTTACTTTTATAATTAACCTTTGTTTTTTCAGTGCTACACAACAAGTATAGAGTCAACAGATTTTCATTAACTTAGTTATAGCCTGAAGCAAAAGCAAGAAATGTTTACTTTTGTGATCTCCTCAGGTGAAACACTTGTGCAAAGCGAATAAGTAAAAGCAAAGGTAAAACTTTTAAGTTCCTCCCTATGTTAACAACCTTTAGGGAGAGCAGAAAATGTTTTTCCATGCACTCACAGACACTTAAGAAATTGGTTGTTGGTTATTGTGCAAATTTCATAGGATCCTCTACAAAGCCAAGAGCAAACTTAAGTAAAGTCCAATTTTGGAAACCAGTCAGAACAAACTGTCCACAGTCCAACAAAAACTGGACAGCAGCATAGAACAAAAACACATTGTTCTATGATGATGTACTACTGCACATTTTAAATAATCCCTTAAAGTTGAAAATACTTTGCTTGATTGGCAAGCATTACATCAGCTATGGATAGTGATGAGGATCTTCACAACTTTATAGGGGTAACTCTATTAATATACTAATACAATCATGCATTGTCATGGTTTCCATACAACAAAAAATGGGCAGGGAAAAGATATCTTCAAAATTACAATGCAGGGAAAATTTAACAAAAGAATTGTCATCAAGTCTTATGGTCCAGACTTTATAAAACAGTGGATTCCAACTTGAAAGCATTTTGTGCAAACAATGTGTACTTCTTTGACAGCTCCTATCGCAAAACAAAACTTCAAATTTCAATTACAGTTCTAAATCCAAATTCAATTAATTTACATGTGCCAAAGGATGCTTCTTAGGCACTGGATATACCACTCACGGGAGGTGGCAATTTTTCCAGCAGTTAGGCAGTCATGACACATAGAAACATAGCTTAAATGACCTCAAATCACTTTAAGTCAAATTTTCCAAGCTTCTTTTAGGGGAAATTTTACTGAAGGTTGATAAGAATGCTACGGATGTAAACCAATGAGGCAATTCAAGGATTCAGTTTCCTAACAAATTCAGTCAAACCAGCCAAAAGACCACATCCATCAGAGTATTTTATTTCAATTACTATATTTACTTATAAAAGACCTTTATAGGGAGTTCTGTTAGTTTCTGAGGGAAACCTTTCAGGATTTGCAAATTGCAATTTTTCCTTTCAATAATGTCTTCCTACTTAACATAATCCTTTATCAACTCAGTTACTCCCCAGGTATTTAGAGGTTCACAATACAACAAAAGAAAGATAGTATTTTACATGACTTGTTCAGATGCTGGAGATACAACAGTTGTGCCAACTCACTTACCATTTCCCTCAAGAGAATAATTTTGATTAACTATGGAATATACTCTTTCAATCTCAATCCCAAGTGACAACCACACTGCCAACTAAACACTGGTTAACAAAGAAGAGGAGAAGATGCATTTCACCTGTGCATTTCTTCAGCAATTATTGCCCTTACCAAAGCAAAAGTATGGGAATGGTTGTTGACCCAGAAGAAATGTAACATTTCAGTGTTGACTGAAAAGAAAAGTTTACCAATTTCATTATGTTGACCAAAACGAAAATATCTGTTTGATAGTGTTGACCAAAATGAAGAATAACAGTTTCATAGAGTCTTGGCCGAAAATAACAGTGACCGTATTATAGTGTCGATCGAAAAGAAGAGTAACAGTTGGACAGTGTTGGCCAGTTAAGTCGTATTGCCTGAAAAGAAAGAAAATTTAGTTTTGCCAGAAAAGATAGTGTCAAGCAAGAGGAAAATAACTTTTTCATAGTGTTGACCAAGAAGAAATATAAGATTCTTAGTTTGTTATTTATGATTATTTTGCAAGGCATTTTAGATGCAATTAAAGATGTGGTTTTAATGGATAAATATGTTTTTGTCACCTTTACTTGCCTTCAACATTTCGTACCCTCGCAGTCCCATCAATAATTTCTGAATCATATGGTAAAGATATGGGGCTGAAGTCAAAGGACCCCATAGTGTTCCCATATAAGATGTCAGCTTTGCTGAATGCTATGGGAATGATATGGAACTTTACTTTACAAAATCCCATAGCAATCCCATAGAGGATGGTCCAGGGTCATTATAGGAATGGTATGGGATTGTTGCATACCATTCCCCTAATGGATACTATGGGGAATATATGGAACTTTACGAAATACGTAGGAATCCCATAGAGAATGTTCAGCCATCATATGGTATCACTATGGGACCGACCCATACCATTCCCATACGAGATCCTATGGGGAATGTATGGAACTTTACGAAATACGTAGAAATCCCATAGTAAAAGGCAATACAATGCAATTGGTTGGCACTAGTCACTATTTATGGGTGTGATATGGGAGCTAACATCCCATATAAAAGCCATGCAATGCCCATACATTAGCCATATGTTGTCCCATACCATTCCCATATTTGGACTATATATGTCCCATATCAACAGCTTTGATAAGGCTGATCAATCACTAGAGAGCAAACATGAGGATGTTTAGCCACTGTGATTGGTACATTGCATAAACAAACAGATAGCACCCTCCATCTGCTCAACATTCTAGACATTCTAACAGTAAATCATGTGTATCGACACAATGCTTTAAAGTTTTTGCATCTATGGCACATAGGCCTGCCTAAGTGGATCCATTCCAAAATCATTTTCAATATGCAAGCAGTATTCATGGATACAACACCAGATATACTCCCAACAAATTTATGTAAACCTTGAGTGTGCAATAACCCTGGAAAACAAAAAATTGCTAAAATGAAAGCTGACCTTGACGGAAGAATAGAGAATCTCGATAAGGGAACTTGGAGGTCATCACCAAATGTCTAACTCTGAAACCAGAAGTGCCAGCACCCACACAAGCAGAAATGGAAAAGTTTTAATGAAAACAAAGCCTGTTTTTCTGAGCATGGTGCCCCATTATGCTGACCAATACTGTTGCCCAGTCGCAAAATCCCAATTCAAACTTGGCTGTTATTTAGTTCTCTGGCTCTTCATTTAAACTATTTCTCATTGTTCTAAGTATTTTGTATTTTAAATTTGTAATGTACATCAGTGTATAAAGTATAACACATTATGCATAAAAAATGGTCACTTAGTCACCAGGAACTGAGACTAATAATTTTAAACCTTAAATACAACTACCAGCCAGAAAAAGGAAGCATAAATTTGCTTCATATGCAATTTAGGCAGCTATCTATGAAAGTTAGTAAATTAAAATAACTAAGCGAAAAAACTTTGTAAGAGTGAACAAAGAGAACTAGATGCTGTGTGCCATACATTGTCAGTCAAGCATATGCCCCTTGGAGATTTAATAGAAGGATCCGGTTGTAGTAATGATAAACAAATTTAATGAAAATTAGACACCAATGCCTAGAGAAAACACTATCAGGGCTATGTAAATAGATTTTAAATTGATACTTCGAACTATTTTTTATTCTACCAAAGAATTCTTTTTATTGGTCTTGATATCTTTATATTTACATGTCTGCAATGAAGATAAAGTCATACCAAGGGGTTAGACTTGCCTTTGTATAGATATTCCAGACTGTATTTTGATTTTTTCTTATTATCAATTTCTTACTTTCTTATTTGTAATGGGTAATGATATCATCGTACATGGATGACCTACATAACTAGCACTTTGTGCAAAAATTTGCCACTCCCACACTGACAAATACAGTATTGTGCAAAAGTAATGCAAACGGAATTCGACGAATTTCGTTATTTGTTCTGACGATCTTTCGTCGAAAGTTCGGGCGAAAATTCGATCGAAAGTTCGAGGCCTCTTAAGCGACATTTCGTTTGAACAAAGGGCGCTTTTTCGTTGAATTTTCGCCTCAAAGCGAAACTTCGCAGCGGAAAGTATCTCTTCGATCATTAGTGTTCGAAATTTCGCTTCGAACTGACAATAGACTTTCGCGAGTAATCAAGTTTGTTTACTAACCATGTAAGCGACACGAAATATACATATAAACGGAGACACTTCATATTTGAGGCTAAACACAGTAGACAAAAGGTCAAAATATCGAAAAGCATCACGCCCGATTCTGGGCTCGATTTGTGTTTGACAACGAAAGTAAATCGGAAAAATTGTCCCAAGCGTCACATCAACTTCAGTTTCCTGACGTTTGAAGAGGCCTAAACCATCATATCCAATTCAGAGTTCGATCAGTTTACAACAATGAAAGTAAATCGGGATGAATAGCAATTCCGACCAAGAGACATGTATTTCATGGAAATAAACTCTCAAATGATTGCAATAGTTTTTAAAATTAACCTAAGTACAACGCTTTTTAACCAGACGGAGCAGAGAATGTCTTTAGTGTGTTTTCAAACGTTTTCTATTGGGAAGAATGTTCCTCGTTTATTCGTTTTCGATCCCTGCGCAAATAGACATCACCCATATCGCTGATTGCAGCATGCTTTGCAGATATCACAACACCATGTTTGTTCGGAAATATTTATTCTTCACTACAAAACACTGAATACCAATTGGCGACGACTGAAAACAACAATTAGTTTAGTCACATTGCTCTATTTTTTTGTAAATTCTGACACGATAAAAGGAACCAGCGTCGTCTCTAAAATGCTGCAAAACAAATCAGCGTCCATGATGCCATCAAAGATACAAATCTTCGTGGCACCACTTCTGCTAATCCCTCCCCAGACATGCACTTTCAGTGGGTGCTTAGGTTTCGGCTTTCGCTTTGTGGGCTCATTTGCCATTCTAAAGCAAGTGCGGCGATACGCCTAAAGGGAAATCGAACACTCGTCGCTAAAAATCACGTTGTTGAAAGTGTCACCACTTTCTAGGACGCGTTGTGCGAACTCTAATCGCTTGACTTTATTTGCGTCACGGATTAGCTGGCAGCAGGCGGTCCGCTGCAGTGGACGCACTCACGCAGATTCCATGTCTCTCCAGCTTCTCCTTTATCGTATTGCTGGTCGTCTCGTCATCCCTGCGCATTTGCTGATCTACGAAAGTTTTTGCTTCCGTAGACAGCTTTTGAGGTCTTCCTGATCGAGGTAAATTTGCCACGGAACCGGTAAGTCGCAACTTTTTAATGATGGGCGTAATACTGGAAAAGCTCACTAGCAGCCCTTCGTGTTTCAACGCTTTCAGTATTTCAGCTGGGTTGAGGCCTTGCTTGTGAAGGATCTCGATTCTATTTCTAGAATAATTTGAAACTTTTGCCATGATTACTATCAAAAATAGAGTACATAAATGATCCCAAACGCATCCCAAATGATCCCAAACGCATCGACACAACAACCTGTGTTGCCATGGTTGCAAACAATATAGGGCGCGCGGAGACTGGAATCGTAGCGGGAAATTTTATCGGAGTATTACATAGTGTAGTAACCAACCACAAATTCAACCAAATCTTTTTGAGAAGAATGAGCAATACAACGAATTTTTGCCCCGAAAATTCGCCGCATAGAACGAATTTTCGCTCGAAATTTCGAGTCGCATTTACGCCATCAAGGAATTTGTCGCCGAAAGTTCGAGCCGTTCAAAACAATACATGCCTCGAAAATTCGCGGAAATGTCGTCGAAGTTTCGTTTCGGTCAAGAATTCGTCGAAAAGCCAGGAATTTCGCCGAATTTCGTCGACAGGTGTTTGCATTACTTTTGCACAATACTGTACTAAGAAGGTCAACACATCTCCCCAGCCCTGCAGGGACTAGGTTTGTCCTATTTTAGGAAACAGCTGCTAGTATGCAATGCCATACAGTTGCACAATGCTATGAACAGCCTTGAGCCCTGATATTACAAACATTTTGCTTCCAAATTCACACATTTTCTTTAAGGAGGCATACTTTGCCTTAAATATTTAGGTTACCTCTAAAATGGGTTATAAAGCCCAGTTGCTAGTGTATAATCTCTCTCTCTCTTTTTTTTAACCACAGTAAAATAACCAACTTTGTTTTAATGCAAAGAGCATTTTTTTCTTTTTTTGCCATCTTTTTATCCCCTGGATTTCTGTTATTCCCATAAATTCCAGAGTACACATACCACATGGAATATATATATATATATATGTATAATATACAAAATAGACATATCCACACCTAGCTAGTATTAAAATCTGCAAAATAGGCTTTGTGGTAAATTTTGATGCTCTGTTCAATTGTTACACAGTAGACAAGTTCATTACTTTATTGAGTGATGATAATTCAGGTTGGCTGATGATAAGTAATTTTTCTTTGAAGCAGAGGTTGCATCTTTTGCTTGCGCTGTTGTAGGGTGATCTTGATGAAAGGATGCGCTATGAAATAAAGTGGTCAATGTTCTTTTCTTTATGGGTCCAGATATGTTTGCTGAGTTTGGTAGAGTTTCTGTGTTTTGTGTGTTGGAATGATGCGGTGTGGTTTCTGTATCTAGTCTTGAAGTTGTTTTCTGCAAGTCTGATGTATGTCTCAGTGGTGCTGTTGTCCTTACGTGTGATGGTGGCTTGGTAAATTAGTGATGACTGGAGGCAGTCTCCATTAAGTGGGCATGTGATTTTCTTTTGGCAGCTACAATTTTTGGTGTCTTTTTGTGTTGGTGTTATCTGTGGTGTCATTGATGTGTTTGGATTAATTTAAAATGCGTTTTTTGTGGTTGTTGATGATCTGTTTAGTGTTATTCATGCAGCTGTAACTGATTTTGATCGTGTTGCAATTAAAGATTCTTCTAAGTTTGTGGTCTTTCAGGAAATGCTTGTCCACTAGGGCAAAGAATCGGTGTCCAATATTGGTGCTGACATTTTTGCTGACTGGGGGGTTGTACCAGTGTATGTTGTTCCATTGTTGGCTTTTTTCTTTGTTAGTTGTGGGTGGTTCATAGCGTAGAGTGCACTGGTATCTGCATTCCTTGAGTGCTTATTGATATGGAGCCGCCCCTCCATATCAAAAAGCATTCCTCAAGTGCTTTCTGATATGGAGGGGCGGCTCCATATCAAAAAGCACTCAACAAATGCGGATACCAGTCCACTCTACATGATGAAACACCCACAACTAACAAATGAAAAGACAGTCAACAGAACAACATATGCTGATACAACCCCCCATTAAGCAAAAATGTAAGCACCAATATCAGACACAGATTCCTTGCCATAGTAGACAAGCACTTCCCAAAAGACCACAAAATTAAAAAAATCTTTAATCGTAACACAATCAAAATCTGCTACAGCTGCATGAATAACACTAAACAGATCATCGACAACCACAACAAACACATTTTAAATTCATCCAAACACAACGATGACACCACAGATATTACCAACACAAAAGACACCAAAAATTGCCGCTGTCAACAGAAGAACACATGCCCACTTAACAGAAACTGCCACCAGTCACCACTAATCTACCAAGCCACCATCACACATAAGGACAACAGCACCACTGAAACGTACATCAGACTTACAGAAAACGACTACAAGACTAGATACAGAAACCACACCACATCATTCCAACACACAAAACACAGAAACTCTACCAAACTCAGCAAACATATCTGGACCCTTAAAGAAAATAACATTGACCACTTTATTTTATGGCACATCCTTTCATCAAGATCAACCTACAACAATGCAAGCAAAAGATGCAACCTCTACCTCAAAGAAAAATTACTTATCATCCACCAACTTCAATTATCATCACTCAATAAATGTAATGAACATGTGTCGTCATGCCACCACAGACACAAAGCATTACTGCATAACATTATTGAACAAAGCATTGAAATTTTTTGCCACACCGTTATGCAAGTTTGTAAATTAGATAAATGATGGTTATGAATATTCTTCACAATAAAATCCTCTGATGAGTGAGTAATCACAAAACAGGCTTGTAAGGATGAAAGTATAGTCTCTGTTTTTTCCCTATCTCATACATATCGCACTCTACTTCTACATATCAAGCACTGTACAACAGAAAAATCAAAACACAGACTTCCTATATGTATATCTATGTATAATTTTAAGTGAGGCACATGTATTGATAGGGAGCTCATGAGATACATTTCTAGCAAGCTACAATCAACCTGACAACTAACTTGCCAAGACTTTTCTCTTGTGGTAGCGATTGTCCGCTGAGATGACCAGTAAAAAGTCCCAAACCATTCTAGAAAGAAAAGAAAGGCAAACTAAAGAAACATCCCCTGTGAGTACAGTTGTTGATGCAGACTCCTTAATTAATGATGTGCCTTCAACACCCCACTCCACTAACAAGGAATTGTTAGTGGTCTCTGAGGATAATTTTGACTCCTATGGAAATTGCACTTTTTCAGTCATTGTTCCCTCACTCTGGAACAATTTACCAGACCAAATAAGAACTGTAGCATGCCTATTAGTTCTCTTAAGAGTAAAGTTAAGACCTTTTCATTTATTCATTCCTTTTATCTTTCAAACACCTCAGATTTGTTCCTAAATTAACAAATATTAAACTTGTAATGTAATTTACATATGTATTATCAACTTTGATAGGTGCTTTTGGTCAATTAGTACAAATAATAATTTTCATTACTATTATTATCAATATTACTATTGTTATGCAACACCTGATACATCAATAAGGTCATCTTTCTTTGAATCTGACATTGATCAACTAATCAGTGAGTCTAGATCCAACCTGGCTTTATCAGATTATTGATCAGAAAGCTCAGATAAAGAAAGGGATTTTAAAGGACAAGGATATGAGCTCGTAACCAGTTTTCCTAACTGTCTCTACTATTTAACATGTGGTAAACTTCAATTGTTCTGAACAGTTCTCTGAAAAATGTTTCAACTTTGTTGCGCAGTTTCTGTTTGACTGTGTGTATAGGACAGTAAGTACATAGTTGTTGATTTATTGTTTGGCAATGTTTGCTCTACTCTAAATTACTTTTAGTAATTCAATCATTTATTTTTTGCTTTCTGTTTGTTCTGTATATTTAATGCCCTGTGATTTCTTGAAGCAAGTGTTTTTCACATGAAAACGCCAGTTGGAGGGCGTGGCCACCTCAGACAAACAAATAAAGAGGATTCAGAAATACCATGGTCTGGCCATTACACATAATGTTCTGTCAACCTCAAATCCATCAGATAGTGAGATAAAGATAGCTGTTTACACCATGAAAAAGAATTTGATATCCATCTTACACCACTCTATCCAAGCTGAAGATTAAGCAAAGCAACTCAGATTTTCTTCCCCTGACAAGAACTCCTGGTTTGACTGGCAACAAGAACATTGACCGATAAAGGGATGACTGCTTGGCCCCAGGTTTTTATGGAATTGTTGCACTCCACCCACATAATGTCAAGTTACACAGAACTGAAATGAGTGCATCAATTCTCTGGTTTGGGTTCAGTGCCCAAAGCATAAATGTTATGATGTGAAAGTAATTCCCTGTGCTGTGGTTTCTGCAGTGTTACAATTTTGTCATGGAACTGTTAGCTGCCAAAGAAATCATCAAAGACCACCATATTTTCACTAAAACAGTTCAATTTTCACTGGTTTGTACACTTGTAGATTTTTAAAGCACATTGTAATTCTAAATAAGTTTATTTGTAATTTAGTCTATACTTTCCTATAGTAACGATTATAATTAGCTTTTATCATCATTAATTGCAAATTTACTCAGAATAGACTTCTAGGAGAGGAAATAAACTACTGCATGGTTACTCTGGGAGACTGGAAAGACACAAAGGCAAAGAAGGTTCAAGTTAACCAACAAGAAAAGCATTTCTAATTCAGGCCAAACATGCAGATGAGAAATTAATGCACCCACCCAATCTCCCTACTTGGAGACTTGAGGCTATTAAGGAGCAAATGGTAGACCATGAAGACATTTAGTTAATTCCATTAACTCATCTGAAAAAGGCAATCCCTTCCGCCACACTTACAAATTCGTACATATCTTTGCCTAGTGATCCTTTTTAATCTCTACATTCTCCTTTGGGAGAGCCTTAATGTGTCTGCTTTAAATGCCAAGGTTAATGCTACCACTCAAGCACCTTCACCTTCCAAAGACTGCTCACAAGAATTGACAGATACAAAATTAATGTTCTTTTATGCCATTTGTGTATGGAAAAGACAATTCCTAGTTTTAACTACTCATAAATGATTTTGATTGAGTAAATATCAGTTTTACATAAACTAAGTCTTATTAATGCAAATTTTATGTGATATTTATTTTTCGTGAATTTTTGCTTGCTAAATGCTCGTTCAATTAACAACAAGACTACTATCATCAAGGACTTTGTCGTCGAAAATAATATTGATCTTCTTGGCTTGACAGAAACATGGCTTCAATCAGATGCTGACAATGAATTAATTATTCGTGATTTATGTCCTTCAGGTTATTCATTTCATCATGTTCCTAGACCTGGTTCTACTCGTGGAGGAGGAGTTGGCTTGTTATTTCGATCATCTTTCAACTTAAAGTTGCAGCCGCTCAAGAAGTTTTTGTCCCTTGAATATATGGATTTGTTATTGTCAAGTACAGTCGGTTTAAAACTCAGAGTTATTATTGTTTATCGCCCACCTCCCTCGACCTTGAATGGTTTAACACCCTCATTGTTCCTTGATGAGTTTTCTACGTTCCTGGAGCACTATATCGCTGATCCTGGTGGAATATTATTAGTTGGTGATTTTAATATACATGTTGACACCTGTTCTTCCCAACACTCAACTGAATTTCTTCAATTGTTGGATTCTTTCAATCTTACTCAACATACACATGGCTCAACGCATAAAGATCGACACACCTTAGATCTTGTGATTACAAGATCTGATGATAGTATTGTTTCAAATTTAACAATTGGTTCTCCTTTTGTCATCTCTGATCACGCTGCTGTTCACTTCCAGCTCTCGCTTAATAAGCCGCCGCTCGACAAGAAGATTATTTCATTCAGAAAGCTTCGATCTATTGATTTTGATAATTTCTGTGCTGATGTTATGAATTCGAGTCTTCCTGATCTTTTTGCCTCGTCATCGTCATCCTTGGATTATTTGATTGATCAATATAACAGAGTCCTTACTACCATACTTGAGACTCATGCTCCACTGCAAAAAAAGTTAGTTACTTTGCGTCCCGCTGCACCTTGGTATTCTGAGGAGATAAATAATTTAAAGAGATCCCGTAGAAAACTTGAACGACGCTGGCGAATGACAAAACTTCCTTCTGATCGTAAGTTGTTTATTGAGGGATGTGATGCTGTCAACAACTTAATTCGTGATTCCAAGAAGAATTATTTCGCATCATTAATCAATGAGAATCAGTCAAATTATAAACAGCTTTTTAAGATAATTGATAAACTACTACAAAGGAAAACAGATATTCAATATCCCCCCTGCAAATCGCCCACTGATCTTGCTAACAAGTTTATTAAGTACTTCACTACAAAGATAGATAGAATACGGGGTCATATAACGACTGCTGCTTTCCCTCATCGAGATACAGTTGCTGTTGTTGACAACGCCTGTCCACATTCTTTTGATATTTTCAAAATGGTAACAGCGGATGAAGTTCATACATGTATCATGAATCTGGCTGCTAAGTCATGTGCTCTTGATCCTCTTCCTGGTTATGTTACAAGAAATGCACTTAGTGTTCTGTTGCCTTTCATTTCCAAAATCATAAATATCTCATTGGAATCTGGTCAGATGCCTTCGCAACTCAAGGTTGCAATGTTACGCCCGCTCCTTAAGAAATCTTCTTTGGATCATACTCAATTCTGCAATTATCGTCCGGTATCGAATCTTTCATTTATTAGCAAAGCAATTGAAAAATTGGTAGCTAATCAACTTATCTCCTACATTAACGATTATGAGTTAAATGAGACATTCCAGTCGGCGTACAAGAAATATCACAGTGCTGAAACTGCACTTATTCGTGTTCACAATGATATTCTTTCTGCCATTGATAATCGTCGAATCGTAATTTTGCTGTTGTTAGACCTTTCCGCTGCCTTCGATACAGTCGATCATACCATCCTCCTCTCTCGTTTACGTGTACGGTTTGGGATAGCTGGGAAGCCTCTATTATGGTTGCAATCTTATTTATCGAATCGCACGCAATATGTCTCTGTTGATGGTGGTACTTCGACGAAACATGACCTTAAATGTGGAGTGCCACAAGGATCGGTTTTGGGACCCATTTTGTATTTGCTTTATACTTCACCGCTTTCAGATATCGTAAAGAAATTTAACCTGAGCTATCATTTTTATGCTGACGACTCACAGCTTTACTTGTCTTTCCAACCAACCGTACTGGGTGATAGGGATCTAGCGGTTTCCAGCATCGAGAGCTGTGTGGATGAAATCAGTCATTGGATGATGGTTAATCGTCTTAAATTAAATAAAGACAAAACTGAATTATTGGTAATTTCCGCTAAACATCTTCCAAGACCACTCCTTCACGAAATTTCAGTTGCTGGTGAGACTATTCCTTCCGTGCAAAAGGCGAGGAATATCGGCACTATGTTCGACAGCCATTTTTGCTTTAAGGATCATATTACTGACATTTGTAAATCTTCATTTTATCATTTGCGAAATATTAGCTATATCAGGAAATATCTTTCAGCGACCACTACTGAATTGCTGGTTCATATGTTTGTATCTTCGAAGCTGGATTACTGTAATTCCCTTTTGTATGGCCTACCAGCCTACGCTATAAAAAGGCTACAACACGTCCAGAATGCCGCGGCGCGCCTCGTCACACTTACAAAAAAGCATGATCACATTACGCCTGTTCTTTTCAATCTTCATTGGCTTCCCGTTAACCAACGTATTATTTTTAAGATTTTACTTATAACCTACAAGGCACTTAACAACCTGGCACCGTCGTACATTTGTGATCTGCTTACATCTTACACCCCATCGCGTCAACTACGCTCATCATTCAAGCACCTTCTGGTTTCTCCATCCTATAACTTGAAAACATATGGCGCAAGATCCTTTTCTGTAGCAGCACCATCATTATGGAATGCTTTGCCAAGTGAAATTAGAAATGCTCAGTCTGTGTCTGTTTTTAAACGTAGATTAAAAACTTTACTCTTTAGAAAAGCCTTTTATAATTAATATTAGCTGTCTTAAGTGTTAATGTTTAAGTTTTTTTCTTGTAGGCGCCTTTGAACAGTAGGATACTGGCGCGGTATAATTTTTTTATTATTATTATTATTATTATTATAGTAGTTTTTAAGGACCATGCATAATGTTAAATTTTTTCCAAAATTACTCTAAATTTTCTGCAATTCAGCTTAGTAGCTGCAATGTGATATTGTGTGCACATTTTGTGCCTGATAAATCCATTAAATTTATCAAATATTTATTCAGCTAAGAATAACGCCAAAGTTAATTCAACAACAAAGATAAGCCCACACTTTTGCCCCCTCAGAACACAAATAGCTTTATACCCTACATGATCACAGGGATGCTATCAGTGTGACACACATGCCCCAGCCTTGAAATGAATAATTGAATAATTCCACCCCAATTTTCAAGATCAAAGTGCCAAATTCAAGATGGCATTAAGTAGCTGTGGTTCTGGCCACAACAGAAAATGCTGAAAGGCTGGGCAAAAATAAAGCTTGTTTAAGTCTTTCAAAAGGGCAAAGAAAGAGAGGGAAAATGCCATAAATTTATCTTGAAGATAAAAATTCCAGACAGGTTCAAGTAAAATTTGAGGCAGGCTATCCAGGGATATCATGACTCTATGTTTGCAAAGCATTTGTTGTCTTTGGAATATTGCATGTTGTGACCTTGAAAGATCATTCACTCAAGAGTTTGTCTTTCCAGCTTGAGGTGTATGTAATCTTCATTACAAACTCCATTTCCTTTGTTGCTGATTTCTAATACCACAGTCTTTAAAGCACTGATTTACCTGTGACAATGAAAGTTTCAGCAATAGAAGAGGCAGTTTCATCTATAAGATGTCATTTGAAGCACATACTTGAGCACTCATTTTTAATTCTTGTTTACCCATTTCAAACCATTTGACCACATGGCTAAAAAGGTTTATTTACTTAGAAAACTCAGAACTCAATGTCTAATCGTTAAACAGGCTATCGAACAACTTCTTTGAAAATCAGTCAACTTTACCACACTGATGCAACCATTGACATCCATTCAGCATACCTTCAACCATGCAATTTCATCTTGTTGCAACTTCATCTAATTCACCAAATTAGGAAATTCCTTAGTCCTGAGTCCAGGAAGACTCTTGTTCCTGTATTTGTGACTTCACATTTGGACTACTGTAACTCTCTTCTCTTTGGCATCCCCAAGTACCAGACAGATCGCCTTCAGAAGGTGGTTAACAACATTGCTCGATTAATCTTTAGGATTCCAAAGTTTGATCACATTTCATCCAACTTATCTCATCTTCACTGAGAAGAATATCTGCAGCCACATTCCATTTCTGGTCATCACCTACGTTCCTGTGACCAGGGCCTTTTTAAGATCCCAAAAACTAATTTTAAGACCTTTGGTGATCACACCTTTGCCCACTCTGGGCCACTTCTGTGGAACAAACTGCTGCTTGAAATTCAAAACAGTCAGAGTGTAGCCATTTTTAAGTCCAAGCTTAAGACACAACTGTTCAAGCTGGCCTAAAATTTGTAAGGTGCTTTAGAATATTTTTAAAATTTTAGTGCTCTAGAAATGTAAATTATCATTACTATTATTATTGTCCAAGACACACGAAAGTAGTGTGGACCTATTTGTGTTGTAGAAGGCAAGATCAGGGAACATGACTTTCTACTCATGAAGAGGCAATTGATTTGACTATTTTAAAAAAACTTTAAAACTTGTTTAGTTGGTGACGAAAAAAGAAGGTACAGTGTATGGCCTTACACAAATACAGAGAGCATCACTGCCGTGTGAGAGCAAATCCACTTGTATCTCCACTATTAAATTGCAACACAATCCTTGCCCATTTTTCAGAATGTTGTATTCTTTCACAAAAGCGAGCTCTATAACTTCCCACTCCTTGACCTAAAAAATGAAACACTTGTATTCCCCATAGAAACACTTGACACCTCCACTTCAAATTAACCATCCGGGAGGGTAAGATTTGACCTTTTCTCCCTGGGCATGCTCGGACAACAGTCAATTGCACATAAGTTGTACCGGCGGGAGGGGGCATGTTGAAACAACACATAAGCTCTTGTGTTTTATCATAAGAATTAGAACGTTTGTACAAATAAATTTAAGACACATTAAATATAAGATGACTCACCTCGTTTGGCTCACCAAGTGTCCGTATGTTCCCCAGGCTTCACCTTCGGCCACAAACACTGTAAACTGAAGGAACTCACTCAATATCCTTTTTTCTTTGAGGTCTTTGTCCTCATGAGGTTTTCCCCGCTTCATTATGACCCTCCCATCATCAGCTAAAACCCTAACAGCATCAAATCTTTACTTGAAAATGCTTCCCAAGTCAAGAGTCAACCGACGCAATACAAGATTTCCAGGATCAGAGGAATATGCGCAGTGATTTCAGTAAACATTCTACGCGAAAAACCCTCCGGCACTTTGGAGAGATGCTTTTTTTTTCCACCAGAAGTAGCCCATTCTCCGAGTTAGAAACTTCAACTTTTGTTTTATAAAAAAATCAAGAGACTTAACAACGAGATTCTACCTACATTACTATTGTTACGATGCTAACCTCATCACCACAAAACACCTGTTCAACCCGACACGTTGTAGATTTCGTCCAAGGGGCCATGCCGGTATGCAAAATTACCTCTCAGACCTCTCGCATCATTGAAACCTTATAATTTTGAGGGTTTTGGGCTTGATTGGGACTCGAAAGACTAAGCGTAACTCTGTTTTGTTGGAGATTTATATGCCCCCACTTTTAACCTGCTAAAAGGTATAGACAATAGCTGTATTTAAAATTAGAAATTATTCAC
Source organism: Pocillopora verrucosa (assembly GCF_036669915.1). Lineage (NCBI taxonomy): Eukaryota > Metazoa > Cnidaria > Anthozoa > Scleractinia > Pocilloporidae > Pocillopora > Pocillopora verrucosa. Next base: position 8,906,024 of record NC_089323.1, read on the forward strand.
CTTAGTGCCTAGCGAGTTCTCCTGAATAGACCATTTTTTTGGCATTATTTTATGTTATTTTATTTTTCTTAGCAATAGAAATGGACCTCGCAAGAGATTCATATGTTTTTAATAGTGCTTAATGAGATATTACTAAATCATGTATTTACATATTTTTTAATTATGATTAAAATTACATTTACTTTTCTATTTTTTTTTATTGTAAAGTGCCATTGGGCTAAATGGAAATAACACTACATAAATTTGGTTTTTGTTTTTATTATTATTATCATAATGAGTTCAGTCATAAATGATGCTGATTAGAGGGCTTGTTCCCGCACCGAACATTCCTTTCAGCTGACATTTCGCAAGCAAAGAATGGTGAGTTCCTCATTGTTGTTTATTTCACGCGCTTGAGATATACTCATACTCTTTGTCTTTCCACATGACTACATTTGCGTTTTTCTTATCGTATGAAAATCCTATCAACTGTAGTTTCCATCGTATTGTAATAATAGAAATACATCATTTGTAAAAAAGTTCAAGCCCTTTCCTGCGCTGACCGATAATGCTATCCAACAGTTCAAAATCTCCAAACCTTACAAAAAATCCTTATGAGCAAGTAGCATTTAGGACAGCAACAACCACTGCTAAGAGAAATCCTCAAAGAACCGATAATATCCTACAGAAAGAAGTGTTCACTCAGACCATAGTTAGTAGAGGAGACTCTACTAACTATGCTCAGACATACTCGTGAGAGAAGAACTGTTACGAGGGAGAGAAAACCAAATATACCATGCAGTTTCGTATAAACATTTGTCGCTAATACAGAGAAAACTGGACGTACTACTGAATCATTTAGGCAAGTCAACCTCAATTTACACGGGAGCATTAATTAAGCCCGTTTCTAAAGCAAAGAAATACTTTTTATGAGCTCGCCTATGCCCGTCCCAACCCCTATCCCGCCTTCGAATCGGAGTATGTCTCGGTCTCGCCTTCCTATCTTCAACCCGTATCTCGCCGTTAAAGAATCTCTTATCCCACATCCCGCCTCGATTTTAAGCTTCATCCTGCATCCTGCCAAACCTATGTCGTACCCTCTCTACCGCTTTCATTCAGTATACGGGATTCACTGTTGGATTTAGCAGACTGTCAAAGCACGCAGGAAATCTGCGGAGAGCACGTTAAAGTTGTTAAATATGTTTTGATTACCTTTATAACTAAGATGCAGTCCTCCCTTGTTTAGGCCATTCTCTATGATCTTTAGATGCTGGATAAGTTTCCATCCATTCTGACGGCAATAGCTCTTTAGATGATTCACACCACCCTCAATCAGTAAAACGCGGTATTGTTAAGTGCCTTTACGAGCGCCAAACGCCTTGTAACAAAACCCTCCGTTATCTCTGAGGAGAAAAAACATCTGTCATCTGTTCTGGTTTCTAATGGTTATCCTTCTTCTTTCTTGCAGAAACTTACCAAGACCGGAAAACCAAACAACAGTGCCGAACCCGCCAACGAGTTCAAAGCCAGTTTTACCTTATGTTAAAGGCTTATCCGAACAGCTTCGCCTTCGAAAGGCATACGCGCTGTTTTCAAGTAGGAGACTACGCTAAGATCTCAGTTAGTACGAACATGCCCACAACACCGGTCACAAGCCACTCTGGAACGAAGTAAAGTTTATTGATCGTGACCCTTATTACTACACGCCCAGGGTCAAAGAGGCTATTCATATAAGACTTCACCCTAACAACATCAACAGGGATAGTGGAATAGAAATTCCAGAAGCGTGGATGCCCACAATCAAGAAACACAACAACAGGAGAGCCGTGCGACAGCGGACCGCCGAGGGAGCAAATCACTGAGTGAACAGCAAGGATCGAAATGCACCAATCAGAGCTGTTGAAAAACAACCAATCACAGCAGAGCATCATGCTTTATAAGATCACGCATGACCAGTCGACCTCATCGCCTGAAGAAGACTAGTAGTATGCAGTCGAAATGTCGCAATCTACATCGCACGTGACTATATCGTGAGACAAACTTAGCTTTTTATTGTTATTTACCACGATGAATAACCACAACCTTTTCCACGAAATCAGCTCTTTAGATGTTTATTGGCATCTTTCACTGCTCCATTGAATTCTTCCATTGTACCTTGTAGAAGTAAGCCTAAATATAGCGGAGATGAATCTTCGATTTGTCTACGATCGATTCAGAATCTTGCAACAGTTTTTATATTTAAGGTTATTGGAGCCGACATAGAGAATGTCTTGGTCCGGCGAATGCTCCAGGTTAGCTTTGAAGTTGTTCTATGTAGCTTTTGAGGTGGCCCTACTGAATAACTTGACCACTGCTCGATGGACAACGGCTTTTTCTAGCTTTTCACAACATATATTTGTCTTTGTTGAGGAAGCTCCAATTGATAGGGTTGTACATCAGTGTTGTAGCCAAAAATGCTCGTCACAGACATGTCCAACTTCACTTCCAAAATGGCTAAACGAAACGATTTAAGTAATGAATATTTAACCGGTTGCAAGAAATGGATTACAAGCTATAGTTGTCACAATTCAAGGTAAAGAAATTAACAAACGAGAAAACAAAAATAAAAGAAAACAAAAGACACTTACAAACGTCGCACAAGATCTGGGTCAACTGCCAAATTAAAGACGATGTAAAGCGACGTAAAGCAAAGTAAAGCGGCGTAAAGCGATCGATAGAGACGGTATGAACAGTTAGACGGTTCAAATACTTCAACGGTTGATCCGAATGAATAAAATCCGCGGTGAAGACTACTACAAGCGACATAAACAAAAGGAAATTATGCAGGAAAAAGTAACAGAATATTGATGAAAGTTATGCGCGCAGAACAAAAGGCCTGAATGAAATGTGACAAAAGAAGAGTACGAATTTGTAATCAACCGAATTTTTGGCAGCAACAGTAATGGAATTATCGGAGACTTTAGCAATGGACTGAGTCCCATCCTCATTGTTCCTTTGTTTTTGTGTTTTAAATCTTTTTCTTTTCCTTGCTAACAACTTGCTATTGGTTGCGCATTTATATTGTCAGAAGGTATTTTGACTCCTCCTCATTAATTGGATCCGTTGCCCGAAATGACGGACGAAATGGCGGAGGCGGTGGTTTGTTGCTTGGAAACAGAGTATTTAAAAATGGCTGGAGCGTTACAATAACATGTATGGAACAATGAACTAAATTGAAAAATAAAAATACCTCGAGATGTTGCACATGTTTCCCCGACCTTTCATTATTTTTCTGAACATCCGACAAATTCGAAAATATAAATGGATAAATTGACGAGACTTCCTTTTAAGGTACAAATGCATATCAAATATATCACAAAAATGTCAGATGTAATTTCAAGGTACATGCAGAGAAGCTATGAATGGAAAATCTTTGTCCCAGATCCACCGTTGTCATGCATAAAACAGGCAGTAAATATACCATACCTATTACTAAAGATAAAGTATGAAAATGTTCAGGATGGATGTGATTATATTGACTTTCTCAATGCCATAGTTTCCAGATCATGGTTTAGAGTTAGTTGAGAGACAGGCTACCCTATCCAAGGCTGGCTAGAAAGAAAAGAAAGAATATTGTGGCAAGCAAATATAGGCAAACTAAAGGAAGAAAAAGAGAACAGCTATAGTCAAAATATCTCACTTTAAGCATTCTACACAATGAACTAGCGTCACAAGAGAGGAGCTTTCAGACTGGAAGAAAAGTTATAATGATTTAGAGGCAGAAAAGCAAAAGTTGATATATGAAGTGAGGGATTTGTAAAGAAATAAAGAGGAAGAAAGGACTCTGCAAAATGGACAAAACCCAACTTCTTTCTCTCCTTCTCAAACAACAGGGGAGGCATTGCTGCACAGCCTCTATTTAGCTTGACTTTTATATCTCTTTGACTTGTATTCACTTGAAATTCTGCCACACTTCAAAAGCAGAAAACCAGGGGAAATAAATATCAATCAAAATGGAAACTTAAAAGCACCTCAAAGCACATTCAGTTTCATATAAAAACACAATTTAATGTTATTGATGACAAGCATGTTGTACTATGTCTTAAATACATCCAAATGTAAAAGCTGTTTATCCTTCTTTAAAAGTATTTCTATCAACCAAATATCAATGCCTTGTTGGTGTTACAAAAATTATTAATTAACTAAAAGTTAAGTTGGTAGATATTCTTCACTGCATGCTTTAGTATTAATTGTGAGAGATACCATCTCAAGGGGCTTTTTCGGTGCTAGCAGAAGTTTCCCTGCTTGCACAACGAAATGCTTTGGTGAGTTTCCAAGGTAAGCTTTCATCTTTAAAGGAAAATCATCAGCCTTTCCCTGGCCATTGTAGTGTGACCTTCAAGAATGTTCTAGAAGTAGCTGTGTCATGCTGAGTCATCCCTGAATCAATATATAAGTAGAATCTATTGTAATGTTACGGAAAGTTCTAGATCCTCAACCGTACCTATAAAAGCCGAGCTTGTAACTAGATGCAGCGAGTAGTTTAGTTGCTGGTATCGCCCGCCAGATATCAATAAAGGTGTATGCTGCAGAATACAAGACGTCCACACTTCAGCCATGAGAGTCCAAATATATGCCACGATACGGTAGAGACAACTTGTTAAAATCCTTTCAGCTGAGCATGGTGTATTGAGAGTCCCTTGATGATATTCCTTTGTAGTTAAAAAATATCGATAGACATCATGCTCTATGTTAACTGTGTAAGTGTGCTGCACTTTGACAGCATTTTATTTTAAAGGTGACTTGACTGCCAGATAAAAGCCATTAGATGCTGAAGCAATTTCACTTTCTAAGGGCCGTGGAGGCTTTTTATAAAGTCTAAAAGAGATTCAGAAAACAGATTTATTAGGACAAAAACAAATCGTTTAAAACAATCTTAACAAATGGGTTATAGATTTTTCAGCTTATGTTAATTATTCTTATAATAAAAACAAGGGCATTTAAATATTGGAAGTCAACTGAAAGCCTGTCTTGTTCGAAAGGCACTATATTTACTTCAACTTTTTTAAGCTTTCTTTACATTTGGGCATGAACTCAAAATTATGTTGTTGCGGTAATAATTCATCTCACTCACTCATAAGCTCTTTAGATAGATGGAGGGCAGGCTCCCAGGTACAAGATGACATGGGCCATCCTTTCCACTTGATAAGGTACTCTATCTCCTATGAGAAAATAAATAAGAAGTGAAACGGTCGGCTGAAGACAAGCCTTGGAAAAGCAGCTTTTAAAGAGGCAGTAAGTACTTACTTTGCCGCTTTTCCGCTCCGAAAGCAGTCTTTCAGTCAGAAACATTTTTACTTATCATCGGCTTTACAGACGACTTGTAGAGTAGTTTCTTCTTTCTTGTTCAGAAACTGTTTGATATTATTATTTTAGAAAATCAGACTGAGTTTTTTTTGTGAGTGGACGCAATAGTCTCCACTATTGTTATGACGTTTCGTATGAGTGTTGACTCGCATCAGAGGAAGCAAAGATTTATTGTAACAATTTCAATAGTTCGAATGCAGTAGTTTGTTTGCATCTAATTCTTGCGTATACTGTACGACTCGCTATGATAAATGCGGCAGAATTGGAACGAAATGGCTGTTTTTCTTTGCCTTTATTGAGGAATGTTGTGTTGTGATTGAAGAGAACATCGACAAAAAGCTTGCAAATAGAATTAGTTACCAAATACGATATAAACGATGCTCAAAAGGAAAGTTTGGTAGGGGAGTCCAAACCTGCGAAGGGGGGTCCATATCCGCCAGCGGATATGGACTGGGGGGGGGGGGTCCAAATCCGCGAAGGGTCCAAATCCACTGTGACACCGGCGCAAAATGTCCGTGATTTCTGGTAATGACCTCTATTAGCTTTAGAAGTGTTTTAGCAGTTCCGTCAGTCGTGTTGGATGAGGCGGCCAATTTGGTCTTATTAGTCGAGGTAATCTGGTCAAATGGATAATTTGGTGGGAGAGGCAAGATAATGGTCGAGCTAACTGCTGTCATCAACAGTGACCCTGATTTGTGGTGGTCGCCCAGTGCATTGATATTCAGCTGATTCTGTTGGATGTGGTCACCATGTTGTTGTGCATCAAGTCCTTCTTCGCTGGGAAAGTCAATATTTGGCCACACATTTGATAGGGTCTGGCGCTAGAATCTTCTAACAACAAAACCGAGCTGAATTTCATTTATTTTGCAAGTGTTTATTTGAAAGTCTGATATTAATTTTTTTTTCTTAGATTTATACCCACAACCTTCTTTCAATAAGTTTTCAAACCTTATGTGTTCTGAATTATTGCAGCACTTCATGGTTATCATTTAGTATTATTTTCATATCTGTAGTTTTTTTCTCTTGTTAAATTATTATTACCATTTCAGCTTGGGGTTGTGCGGAAATTTTACCAAATTTTCTTTCACTGCGCTGAATTCATTCATTTTGCAAGTGTTTCTTTTAATGTCTGATTTTGTTTCTTTTTTTCAGATTTATACTGACAACCTTTGAAAAGTAAGCATTGAACCTGTATCTGTTTTTAATTACTTCAGCATGTCATGGTTATCATTTTAGGATTATTTTCGTGTCTATATTCTTTCCTTATGTAACATATAATGTAACTCTTTTAATCTTATTGAATTTAAATGACAGACATTCTTAATTCTTTGTCAATATTGAACTGTTTTAACTTGTCCATTTCATTTCTTCTCTATCCTCGCCCTAAAGTAAAGTGAACTTAACCTGGTTTTGACAAAGTCTAAAAATTGAGGCATTCGAAGGCACAATATCTCCATTGAGCAACCAATTTTGATCAGAACTCCTGCATTGCCATTGAAAGCCACCGTGTAAGTTTCGATTACAATAGGAAAATTTTAAGGCAACTGATTTCGTTATCAGTGCTGACATGAATTGCACATCTGAACAAACGCTTTTTGTCTGTTTGATCAAATTCTGCAACCCACAACTTTGTTTAATTAACTTAAAATAACATGAAATATACAAGTATAATTAACACCTGAACGAGGAAAGAATCTTTGAATAGCGCAGCTTGAGTTCTCAACGTAACAGTTGATAATAACCATTAATGAAGTACATAGTCCAACTCTTTAACAAAACCTAACACTCAATACATATTTGTGAGGTGCCTCAGTTCCAACAACAGCCTTGGCATCATTCGTCAGATAAGCCATCATGTCACAATGTACTAGATCCGATTTGCCTCTCGCTTCGTTGCCTTTATTGAAATGTTGTTGGAGCGGGATGAGAGCTCTCGGAAAGATCAATCAATATTACTGGAATTGTGCTATTTTACTTTTATAATTAATGTGGAAGAATTTTGAAAAGGCTGATTAGAAAAAGATCTAAATAGACAAAGGAAGTAGATAGAGTTTTTATTGAAACAAACACGGTTTAAGGGTCTCAGTGGAGTGATGGCTTTTACGGCTATCGGTTACAGTAAACCTCTTTTACGACTAACGATTAAAATTTGTCAACTTTTACGACCAACGGCTAAAATGTTTGGTTGTTTTACGGCTACCGGTTAACACCATTAGACCCTCAGATTTGCATTTGTGGAGAAAATGTATTTGCCGCGAACAGTTGCGAACGCCAAAGTATTGTGCGCAGAGGAAAAGAAATATGGAAAAAGGGGGATTTAAAAACTAAAAAAAAAATAGGCCTGTATTTTTAGAAAGGAACTCACGATGGAGTCTTAGTTCAGAAAAAATGTTGTCCAAGCAAGGAACCTAAAGACGATTCCGTGGGATACGTTGGCAACTGTGCGTAGCATTGGAAGGGATTGTGCAGCAACGTTAACAGTGCATTCAGTTCTGTTGTTCTGTTGTGTGTCGTTGGCAAGTACTATTTCAAATTGTTCCAGTAAAGTTTAAACGTCATTATGTGTTATGTGAAGACCATAGAGCGATGTTAATTTCAAAATAAACCTTACGCAAGGTAGGAAGTAATCGATAGATTTTATGACATATTTCATGGTTAATCGCACCAAAACGAACGCTTCCTTTGTATCAACATTACCTAAATCCATTTGTGATAAACTGGCGGCGAAAAAGCGATGATCTCTCACCAAAATCGTGTATTTTCCGCGTCGAAACAACCTGGCGCAATCACAAAGATCCGATTACTGGCAACTCATATGTTGCTTAGAGATACGGGAAAAGGCAAAAATTGCAGGCATTTCAAGAATTAATGAAATCGTCGTTTTGCTTTAACCATGGAAAAATGAAAGCCGGCCAAATGCTATCATAGGCCTGCCACAGAAAAGAACTACCACAAACCACTTGTCTGATGACGTTAGAGGTTAAGGTCGAACAGGACCCTATGGTATTCCATGTGGTTATTTTTGAAAATTCAATATGGCGGCGTGTGACGAACTCTGTGGACAAATTGAAGACTTCGTAGTTATGAATTTTACCTAAGCAGTATGGGATATGAACCCATGACCTCTGCGATACCAGTGCAGCGCTTTACCAAATGAGCTAACAAGCCAAGTGGGAGCTGGTCATTATGTTGGTCTCAAATAAACCCATAAAGTGATAAATAACTAACTGTAAATATATGAGAATCAAATGTGAACTGCGGATTACAGATGAATATGGAAGCGATCTTCGCAGTTATGACCACTATCTAAGCAGTAGTGAAAATAAGGCCACCCTTTTTAATTGCTGATACGCAGCCAGTACTGATAAGGAGTTACTGAAACAGAGCTACTATTATAAAGCTATAAATCCTGATACAGATCTATGCACTTTTACGAAGGTACTGATATGCAGCTACTAATACACGTGTGTGGAGGTCGTACCGAATAGGGCGTGGCAAGGAAATCTCTTTTGACCAGCTGGTGTTAAAGGGCCAAGGGGACACTGGTATCGTCGTTTTTTTTTTTTTCCCTCTTCATGATGCACGTGTTTATCAATGCTCAGATCCTGTGACAGAGAGTTCAGAAGAAGACTGGGACGATTCGAAGATAGGCATTTTTTAATGTTCCGAGCCTGGGAACGTTTACATGCCACCCCGACTGACAGGGTAACCCTAACCAGCAGACCGGGCAACCTGCCAAGGTAGGTCACCCCAACTATCAATTGCAAGTAAACGTGATCAATATGAACAGGACGGTTACCCCACCTGGGTGGGTTACCTCTCCTACCTGGGGTCCCTCACCTCCATGTGAACAGGCCCTCAGTCGTTCAAGCTTCTTGGCGTTATGCTCTAGTAGTTTGCTAACCTACAGGCGTTTTACAAAGGGCGAGTTCACATTAAGAAGCTCGCGATCGTTTATTCAATTGGCCATGTTTTTTTGGAGATAGAGGCAGTGGGTAAGAGGGTGGGAAAAGGGGAAGACTTCACTCCCCCACCCATACCCACTCCTTATTTCTTACCGTCGACCTCCCCCTTGGTACAAATTTCTTTCTCTCCCCAGGCTTTCGCTATCATTAAATTAAAAGGTGGCGGCCATAATTTTCGCTAAGGAAATACTGAACGCTCGCTGGCCCAAATTGTACCTGCTCTGCGGCTAATAGTTAGCCTATTGACGTATACTGTTAACCGCTCTACTAAAAGTGTTCGCTAATTCGGAGTCGAGTGTTCTGGACGCCGATTAAGCTTTGGCGATTATCTCTGTGGCAGGAATGTGTTCTTAAGAGCTACACCGAAGTTCAGTCCTTTCTTTGGCTGTCTCAGCATCGCCGTAATAAGGTAACGGGTATCCAGTCAACCTTATCGTCTAGACTAACTATGGTGACTAAAGCGACGCAAGAGTACTACTAGTGGCATACGAGTGCATACGAGTGACAGACGAGTACATACTAGTGAATACTGATACACATGAAGGAAGTTTTTTACTTATTTTTGATCTATTTATTGCTTTTTTTTTCTTTTTTTTTTTTTGTTAACCTGCATCAGGTGCTCGTGGTGTTTTAGTCAAAGTCACAGAGACATCGCAGAACTTTAAAATCTCTTTATCACAGTGAATGGTCAAAACATCGTGATCCACATCGGTACTGATTATAAACGAATACAAATTAGTCAATTGTTCTTAAAGCAAAAATGGTAAGTTACAGGTTCAAATGAAGAAAAATTGAAACAAATTGAACCAGTTTACAATATTTTTTGTTTACCTAAAAAACTCTAGGTCTTTCATTTCCTTTTTTTTCTTTTTCTTTTCTTGTGTATCTTTTATTGTCTTCATATGTGCAAGCGATTATCTTTGTGTTCTCTTGATATGTTTTGTTTCTTCATTTCTGTCATATTTCCAGCGTGATATAATAAAGTCAAATTTTATTTAGTTAAGAAAAAAATAACCCGCGTCGATTAACATCCGTTATCTGCAGGTCAAAGAAATATCTTGTGTATGCATAAGAAAATATAATAAAATAAAAGTGTGAAAGTGTGATGGGGTACCGTTTGGAAAAAATCAAACAACCGTCCGTCAATGAGACCAGCGAAGCCGTCATGTGAGACCATAGACGGAAACAAAGGGAGTCAAAGTAGTCGCCTTCAGACACTGCCTCGCTTTCTTGGGAGCCATGAAAATTTAATCAGGTGGTAAACTTTGTTTATTGAAACGCGGAGATCGGTTAAAATTCAACCAACCGTTGGTAGAAAGGTGTCAATAGAGATGAATTTTACTTTGTTTTTCATCTTTGTTATTGTGGTTCACTGTGCCCAAGGTAAGCGATACCTACAATACATTGTAAGTGATAAGCAAAATCGAATAAGCGAGATCTTCGATACTTACTCCCTCTTTGTATCTTTTAGCCCTTTATAGTGTAGAAGAGGTCGATTCAAAGACTTGACGCTTCCAGTAGATATAAAAGGGGAATTTTAGTACATTTTGAAAAAAAAACTTGATTTTAAGGCAACTCGTAAATCTAAACCTGATTTTAAGTCAAGCTTGAAATCAGCCTCAATTAAAAACTTTTCTTGAACATTTTGGAGGCAACCTTGATTTCAAGGCCACTGGAGAGGGTGTGAACGATTCTCTTGTCGCGCCATCGGGGTGTTGATTGTTTGTGTGAAAATTTTCAAATATCAATTTTGTATCTTCTCGCAAAGAAGTTGTGATGTGCCTTCAATTGTTCTTCTGTCAAAAGAGAGTTATCTAATCATTGTGAAAGAAGATTGGTGTGAGAACAGGTACCTGATTTTTGTGAAGCCTCTTTGAGACATGTTAAGTTATTCACCCTTTCAGAGATAAGTTTGAAAAAAGACTGAAAGAAATTTCAGGGAAAAATATCTCACGTTTATTGATGTTAACCGATTATTCACAGAGGCGCGCTTTTTTGATGAAACGTTTTTAAACAAAATTCACCTGTCTATTTTGTATCTCACGTTTATTGATGTTAACCGATTATTCACAGACGCGCGCTTTTTTGATGAAACGTTTTTAAACAAAATTCACCTGTCTATTTTGTATCTCACGTTTATTGATATTAACCGATTATTCACAGACGCGCGCTTTTTTGATGAAACGTTTTTAAACAAAATTCACCTGTCTATTTTGTTTTTACAAAAGCCTGCGTAAAAACATCAGAGCTATTACAGAAACTTTTTTACATTAATTTTCACAAAATCGTTCACCGTTGAAAACTTGTCTAACACGTGCGGGTTTTTTTTCATTTTGAAACGCTAATATATGTCAAAAATCCTCAGCGTCTTCCATTGTCAAATCTTTCGCGTCGGGGTAATGATCAATAGTTCTTTCGATAAATCCTTTCAAACGGTTTACAAATTGCGGAAACCTCTTGTTATTTATTTTGAAAGATAAATATTCTCTGTCGTTACAAAACTGAAAGATAAATATTCTCTGTTGTTAAAGAACCAAAAGATGCATCTTCCACTTGGCTGATTGGTTAAATTGAAACGACTCGTCATGTGACTTAAGCATAAAAACTGTTGATGACAAGTGAGGAGATTCAAAATCTAGACAAAAATTCTAAAGATATTTTTTTCTTCTGAATTTTTGTCTCGATATAAACAGAGAAAACCCGTATGGCCTCTTGTCAAATTCAAATCTCATTTCGTTAATTATGTTTACGAGTTACCCGATGATACGGTAGAGGTCGGATTGATTTAAACTGAACTGGTATCAGCATTCTTGATTTAATCGCTCTGCGGCTTCTGGCTATAAGAGCTAGGGCCGCTTGGACCCCAAAGCGGTCCCTGGCCCGAAGGGCTTCATTACTTGCTCTTCTTAAAGTGCTCAACCATGAATATGGTGACTCCCGTTATTGGAGGCCATACATTTTGACCGAGAAAGTTGATCACTGATCCGGCAGTCTTGGAAATGAAGCCAGTTATTGAGCCTATGAGACCTGGAAGAATATCCGAGATCTTACTTCCAAGAGTCTTAAAACCATCCCCAGCGCCTTTGGCAACAGACTTCAGGCCTCTTTTCAATGCGCTCACAATCACTCCAATCGTTGTTCCGACTGCAAGTACAACAGCTGAGGCTATGAAACCGTAGATCTTGAATGTTTCTCGCTTAGTGACGTGCTTTCTTCAAGTTCTTCTAAATTTTATTATTCACAAAACTGTCCTCATAATAAAAAGTTTGATAGAAGTCTCGCAAAAAATAATTTCTCATACAATTCGATGATCTGAAAGATTCTCCTTCAAACAAATCTTATGGTAACTGTAACAGTATAAAATAAATAAATTGATTTGGATCAATCTTTTAAGTATCTTCTTTACATCGCAAAATTATATTATCATAGCATTGATTAACACAATGCAATAAGAACTAGTATAGCATTCTCACCGTCTTCAGAACTCACGAGTGAGATATTGTGAATGTTATTCACCTGTGAAAAATTATAGTTGCCCTGAAATCAAGGTTGATTTGGAAATGTGCAAAAACTGTCTTTTTGAAATCAAGGTTGATTTCAAGGTTGACTTGAAATGAAGGTAAAATTCATGAGTTGCCTCAAAATCAAGGTTGTTTTCAAAATGTGCCAGAATTCCCCTTTTATATCTACTCTTCCTTTTATTTTTTCCTCAAAGTAAAATTCCTAAGAAAAAGAGGTTAGCCCGCTCTGTGTGAGACAAACGGATGAATGGCGTAAATAATTCAATATTGCTGAAAACTTCCAAGATAAGCGAATTTTAATCTTTGTCGCTGTCAGTAGTCTCCCAAACTTTTCTTTACTAACCAACTAGTTTTTTACAGCATTTAGCTCCTGAATTTGTTTTGGATCTGCGACTCAAATTCAGAATTGTTTAAAAGAAAAAACATATCTATTAGAGTTTCTACTTTCAGTTTTCGGGACCGTGTGAATAAGACATACTGTGCTCCTTTGTCTAAAAAATGTTCCACCAGTTGTGAAAATTGATAACAAAACCAGCAATAGCTTGTGAGCACGTCTTTATTATCAATAGCATTTCTGAACGAGCATTTCCTCGCACACGGGAAGTTTAAGGCCTTTAACAACCCGAGTCGGCGAATGTCTATAAAACACAAATTTGTTTCTCACACGGGTTTTGAGCAAGAAGTATGTCAATTTCAACAATTCGTCTGTTCCCGAGTGCGCGTTGGATACATTTATTTAATTATGCAAAATGTCTGTGCTTGCCACTTGAAACGTAAATTATCATGACATCTTGAAAATCTGATTAAGGTTTTATTTTCCTGCTTTTCCATAACTCAGTGCAAGTTGTGAAATACAGAAACTACAGCACTGTTTAGAGAATTTCATAGCTTGTTTTTGTAACCACGTTTCAGACTCAAGCATCGCTCAGAGCCTTTGAATTTTCCAAACTTTCACCTTGTCTCAGGTTTTTAAAATGTAAGGTTTGCAGATTCCCTCTCCTTCACTTCGTAATAATTGTCTTGAATTCCTAAAACAAGAAAATACTTCAAAATGCCAAACATGCCTTGAAGCAGAGCTTAGAAAACTTCAACAAAGATTTTAGGAGCAAAAATGTTTGTGGTTTAGGAAATATTACGGAAAGCTGGTTGCCATGAAAGATAAATGTTAGCTGCTTTTCTCTCGTGTTTTATCGAATATTCGTCTTTTGTTCTTGATTTTGGAATAGTAAGCTAAAATTTCATATAGATGAAAAATAATGTGATGCTGTTATTGCTCAGGGTGGGAAAATAGGAATGTGCTGTCTAAGAACTTAATGGGAGAACGGTGACGGAAATATAGGAAGTCAAAGCAAGGTCTATTTCGGACTATTTCGACATTCTTACTTTGTCAAATGACTTCTCTACTCACGAGCAAATGCTGTTTGAACATGTTATTCATACCATCTGTCGGCCATCCCTTAGGGTTATTTTGGACCACATGTGACCTACAAATTTTTCATACTAAAATATAGTTAGGCTTCGGTGGTGGAACCATTCAATGATCTTAAGTGACAAAGCGAATATTAGCAAACTTTGAACTCGCCAAGCACCCTTTGGAATATAAAAATGATGTAAATAAATGCAAGAAAAATTGAATAAAACCTCTCTTCACCTGGAAAATATCGCATACCTAGATACTTAATCACAATTAGTTGATTATGCGATAAGCGTAAGCGATATCTTCAACGTATTAGCAGCTAAAAAGCAAGGGAGAATAAGCACGATTTTGGAAATTTGCCATCCAGTCCCCATTATTGACAACTTGGCAGCTTGATAACCGAGAAAAGCTCCGCGCTGAAAAATAAAAGCTGCCGCTTTTGATTACTATTCGCTAAATTCATTTCAATTCAAATTCAAATTGATCGCAGTAATAGGCCCACACATGTAAACTCTTGTGAACTCAAATTACGTTTATAATGGATTATAACCCACCCAATAATTTTGGCGCAATTCTATTGGCTACTTTTCCTCAAGGAGTGCAAAATTACCAGACAGGTATCACGGCAATAGCCCCATTGTACGTGGATATTTGTCCTCCGATTATTTCCGTCGAAAAGAAACAAAGTCAGCGGGAAAAATACCAGCTCAAGAGTTTTACTTTTTCATTTCTATTACTTTACATGAAAGAAAAACGAAGCCTTTGATAGTGATATTGATGGTGATTGTCAAATTAAAAAGCTCCGAGAAGTACAAAAGGGTAAAAACAAATTGCTGTCAACGAGTAATTTGAAAATTACTGGAAGGGTCATAAAATCAATGAGGTCCATCGGGCGGCTAGCATTTCCACTGATAATTTCCTTTCCTTTCCCTCAAAGCTTCGCTTCTCGGAAAAATATTTATTTCTCGGACAATAAAAACTAAATACGATACTCAGAACAACTTAATGTGATTTACTATTGTTAAAATGATTGGATTAAGGCCATTTTTCACCCTGATCACTCTAATTTGCACAACCAAACTATTGGCGGAACAGTTTTTTAAGTAAATGAAAAATTGGGTTTCTTAACCTTTTCTTTTGCTTTAAGTCCTTAAAAAATTAGGGTTACGAAGCGTTTCCTAAGTATTTCAGACTTTTTAAATTAGCCATCATATCTCGTTCTAGCACACTAAACACCTCTACTGTTTGATGATTTTAGATATATGAAATTCATATATTTGCACTGCGGTGAAGAGATGAAATTAAGAGATCCTCGCAGCTAAGAACACTACTGAAACGAGTAGTTGAACGAGTAGTTTTCAGTAATGTTCTTAGCTGCGAGGATCTCTTAATTTCATCTCTTCACCGCAGTGCAAATATATGAATTTCATATATCTAAAATCATCATTCATCACCTGGATGGTTTATTTGGACCCAACACATTGACCAGCTCCCAGTTGGCTTGTTAACTTAGTTGGTAGAGCGCTGCACCGGTATCGCAAAGTCATGGGTTCAAATCCCGTACGGGCCTGCATTTTTTTCAGGTCCTATTTTCAACTACTCGTTTCTGTAGTGTTCTTAGCTGCGAGGGTCTCTTAATTTCACCTCTCATGTTACTAAAACACTATTCTTTCATTTTCTGAAGTTTTTCATGGAAACATATCGTCCACTACGTTTTCCTTTTTTCGGTTTTGAAGAGAAAAAAGTCATGATTGAGCCAATTTGACTCGCAACATGTATAAATAGCCCCTCCATAGGCACATGGATTGCTGAATGTACGTATCAAGAAAAGCGGATCAGCTTAGATTGCAGCAGGCTTTGTTATATGATTAACAATAACCGTCTATGGCTACTTTGGAACAATGGCGGAAACAGCTTCAAAATACACGCGGGATTTTTCAAAATTTCCGATTATCACACGAGCGGCAGATTTAAACCATCAGCAAAACTGACGATAAGACAAATCCTTCCCTTGGGGGTGATTCTGGTAGATTTTTTAGGATGCAAATAGGCACGGAGGGGTGGATGATGGGGCGACTGTAGCTTTCGTATCTGAAGTAAAGAGATGTCACTGTTTTTTCCTTTATATTGCTTAAAACTGGCGAAAGATATATTCAATTAGAGGCTCACTGTGCGATGCAAAGGTAATTATAGCATGTGTAACCTGGTATTAACGTCCGAAGCCTAACGCGCCGTTGAATCATATAGAAGACTATCGTCATTTGCTCGATTGTTTAATGTGCGTGTATTTAAATTTCGCGCTGCGTGAATAAGATTTTGTTCCTGATGTGCGCAAAAAGGTTCCTATTCTCCTTCCTCTAACGTGTGATTTAAACCTGGTAATAACGTCCGAAGCCTCGCGCGTCGTTAACTCATGTAGGTTCACGGGTATCATTCCCTTTCCGTATTTCAATTCAACGAAAGGAGTTAAAAAAAAATAATGGCGAGTGGAAATAGTCGCAAACGCTCGTCAATTTCTCCCATTTGACTCGACTGTTCAATCCGAATTTATTTAAATTTCGCGCTTCGTAA
The DNA here is from genome assembly GCF_036669915.1 of Pocillopora verrucosa. Lineage (NCBI taxonomy): Eukaryota > Metazoa > Cnidaria > Anthozoa > Scleractinia > Pocilloporidae > Pocillopora > Pocillopora verrucosa. Next base: position 8,922,823 of record NC_089323.1, read on the forward strand.
GCACGAAAAACTGAATAATCTCCCACAAACAGCAAAAACTTGACACGCGAAAAATTCACACCCCTTGGTTCGTTAAATGCCGCCTCGCTTGAAAACAAACAATGAGTCATAACGTTCGCTTTCTGCAAAGGGAATATTTGGGAAAACTGTTGATAGCTTTATAATTTTAATAAAGACTGTTAGAAAGTGTTAGTTCGAGCAAGACCTTTTTTTTTTCTCCGAAAGAGAATATAGAACAAAACAAAAAAATTAGACGAAACACTCACAGGGCGACCGACACTACAGAAACTAACAGGGACTCCACATCTGTTACGACTACAGCTGCTATACCCTACATCAAAGGCACTTCTGAGGCTATCGCGCGGATCTTACAACCTTACAACATTCGCGTAGCTCACAGGACTATTACTACTTTACGACATTTGCTGACCAACGTTAAAGACAAAGACGAACCCAAAAACAGACAGGGAGCGATTTATAAGATCTAACGCTCCGACTGCCAGGCCTCCTACATTGGTGAGACTGGTAGAAACCTTAACACGCGACTAACTGAACACAAACGAGCAACTAGAAACGGCGATGTAAACAATCACATTTCTGAACATCACCGACAAACTAATCACAGAATCGACTGGGGCTCTGCTAAATGCTTAACCTACAGTTCAAACTATTTTCAACGACTGACTCTGGAAAGCTGGTTTACTAACTTAGAACAGACGCCTCTCAACAGATGTCAACAATTACCAGCACCTTACAAACGACTCATTGACGACGTGAACAAACTGACAAACAGACCGACTAACAACAGACAGATCGAAACCGACCAATGACTGTTAACAAACTCTACACGAGTCTTCCAGCCAATCACATCACAGCTAAACAGACCAATCACGTTCAACAGACCAGACTTTATAACATCATCGACTGACAACTACTCTTCACTTGACTCTGAAGATGACTACCGCACAGGTAGTCGAAACGTCTTTTTATATCAGTCACCAAAAACAGTTCTTTTCAGAACTACACTCACCCGGACGATCACACTACACGAACTACTGATACTCCTGGGTTCAAACCATTAACTTTAAAACAAAAAAAATTCGCAACTTCTCCATTGTGAGACTTGTGAGTAAAAAATCACACCCTCGTCTTGCCGCGCGTTTGATTGAAAACGAGAATAACTCAAAATAGATGTTCTCTCAAAAACTAGAGAGACTTACTTTTAAGCAAGACCTGCTTTTTTTTCAAAACATAAATAAAAAAACTCGCACCTTCTTCATTGTGAGACTTGTGAGTAAATATATATCACACCCTCATCTTGCCACGCGTTTGATTGAAAACGAAAATAACTCAAATACATGCTCTTGCAAAGACTAGAAATCTTTGCTGTGATCAGTATATCTTGCATCATCAACATATTTACACGAATCCGGCGTTTTTGCAAAGAAGGATCCTCGTGTTAGGTAAACATGTTAGTTCCTTCCTAAATTACTCAATCAAAGTATTTTTGTATTGAAATATTTGAATCTAATCCGGAAGAAGCCATTTTTTTTATTAAAGTAAGTGATTTTCACACGGATTTTGAATAAGCTGAGGTATGTCAATGTTAAGAATTGATCCGTTCGCGAGTGCGCGTTGGATACAGGATGGTAAATAGTCAAAGAGGAGAATCCTTATTTACAGGTTCCACACATTCATGGACATTAGCCTTAGCAGTAATTGCTAAATAATGCTTTGCCTCTCAATGAGAAATGACTTTTAACTGTCAATTACTATTTTGTTTGATGTTTTTCTGAAATTACCATGTCTCTACTTTTGAATAGGAAAAATAGAGAAATGCGACCGAAAAATTGACCTGGCGGTCGTTTTGGACGTTTCAGCGAGTATAAATGATGAAAACTTCAGCCTTGCAAAGAAATTCGCCAAAACACTTCTAAGACGATTCAGAATCTCCAGAGACAACGTTCGTGTCGCACTTGTGGCTTACTCAGAATCGGTTAAGATCTATTCCACATTCGAAGACGACCAGGAGGAAGAAGGGCTTGAGCGAAAAGTGAACAATGTCTTCTTTGAAGGATCTTCCACGCAGACATCGAGATGCTTAACAATATTAAACGGTCATCTATTTGTGCAAGAATCTGGGTCAAGAATCAAGGAGTCCGGTAAGTCTTCTAAGGAATAACATGTCATTGCAGGTCATAGACAAAAGAAAAGATAAAGAAATCGACTTGACTTCGCCCACGGCACTGTAGAATAGGGAAGGAGTATTAATACAAGAACAAATACAATTTTGGCAAGCAAGAGGATGAAACGTCATAGCGACGGTCGAACCGTCCTAAAAAGATTATCTTTCTGTTATAATACTTAAATGCTAGTTTATGTAGCTTTCCTTTTTCTTTTGTAGAAAATAGATTGAAAGATGTATCGGAACAAGCAAAAGTTCGTAAGGTTCACAAAATCATGATAAATAACGTAATTTGCTTACATTTCAATAGATATGAATATATGGCCTTTACGTTTTGTAGGATATTCATCGTGAAACGTCTTCAAACGTTTGGTTTACGACTGATTTCAGTCATCGTCACAATAAAAACTATAATGTTAATAATTGACTATGAATATACGAAAATCATTGGCGTGAACTGCGGATTATTCATTGCTTCACAGGTTTATTACAAACCAACAAAATGATCAGCTCCCAGTTAGTTTGTCTGCTCAGTTGGTAAAGCACTGCACCGGTGTCGCAAAGATAAGGGTTGAACTCCCGTGTGGGCCTGTATTTTTTTTTTTTTTTCAGGTTTTATTTTCCTTACTGATTAATTAGTTTTCATTACTATAAAGACTCATGTATTCATTTAAAGTGTTAGAGTTCCACTCCTCCTTGGTAGGACTGTGCAAGACTGAAGTCATTATTTTGAGGTTTCGGTGACCATCAAGCGAAGCTGATGTTTGTCGCAGAGTCTCCAGAGTAACTAGGGCGAGTTTAAGGTTTTGTCAACTCAGGGACGATATGGGGAGAGAAGTTTCTACTGAATTTGAACTTGAACTATAGAGATTTGGACGAACCTTTCGCCTAAAAATTAATTTACAATAACGTTTTTTTACCTTTGCCAACAATGTTCTGGTTAGAAATATTTTAATAGACTTGTCTTTATTTTCGTCTTGTGTTCTTTACAGATGTTAGAAAAGTTGCTGTTGTCGTCACGGATGGATTTAGTTTCATCGGACCCGGAATGGCAAAACTGAGGGCTGATGAACTGAAAAACAGAGGAATCGAAGTGTTTGCAATCGGAATTACCAAAAGAATGGGGGACAACGAGTTGATAAATTTATCCAGCAAACCTGTCCAAAAACATTTCTTGAGGCTAACCGATAAGGATTCAATCGAAAGAATAACTGATAACATTGTCCAAGAAATCTGCAAATAGAGAAACTACTTCCCTAAAATTTAAATAAGAAAGAAATTTTGCAACGTGAATCAGACTACTTGCAAAACTGTTTGTTAATATTACACAATCACAACAAATCAAGTCTCCCGTTCGAAGTCCAGAGAGCTCATAGCACTTTGTGTCTCCACTTCCTCAAAACTTATTATTTAGTAATAATGATAATAATAATTTATTCATTTCTTGTGCGCATCTTTACATGACTATGATCAGATACGCATTCCTAAATAATATATTCTACACAAGAGAATTGAAGAAACTAAAGTATACATTATGTAAAAAGAGAAAATGCTAATAATATGCTAATAAAATCTCTATTAAGTATATGCAAGACTAAAAAGATGGGTCTTAAGATGAGTTTTAAAACTAGTAACACGTGTGATTGAGCGAAGCTGTTAAACTGTTAAACCAGGGAACTTGCTTTCTGTTGATGACAGTCTTAGTTTTCAGAGGTGCGTGCTTGTCAAGAATGGCCTGGAGAGTGGAATTGTAGCAGCAGGCCATTTCATCCATATCTGTGAATTCCGTGGTACACAGATCTGAATCCCTGAGATCCACACGCAATGCATCCAGGTCAATAGCCATCAGCTGTCTGTAATTGATCTCCTTCACGAGAGCTGGCGGTTTTACAGAGTTCAAGGGACAAAGTACTGCAACATGGTCAGATATGAACCGGTCAATGACTGGCGCATTCTTGATAATGTCATCATGTTTTCTGGTGATGACCAAATCCAGGGTGTGGCCACCCTCATGTGTCGAACCCTTCACATGCTGCTTTAAACCCATAGATACAGGCAAGTCCAGAAACTCGCAAGCGTTGGGATCATTTGTATCATTTACATGATGTTCAAGTCCCCAGTCACAATTAACGGCTCAGGCACTGATATGAAGGATTCCAGATATGTGGCAAACTCTTCCATAAAAGTATTCAGAGTCACTGGAAGCTGAGCAGAACACGGTGGGCGACAAATAATAGACAGCGTAGCCCGGAATGAATTCGAACTTAGGCTCCATTCCGACAATTCAAACGAGGTTTTCTCTCCGGCATCAATTTTCTTAACTTCAATGTTCTCTCTGAAGAGCAGACCCGTTCCGTCTCTTTTGAGAACGGATCGATTATGGTGCATAGACTTATGCGTGCCAGGCGGGATAAATTCAAGTTTTGCCACAGTATCATTAGCATTGAGCCAGGTCTCAGTAAGAGCAAACAGATCAGCACCAGATGAAAAATATAGTACAGTAAATCAGCAGACTTGGATTTCGCCGACCGAACATTCAGCGAGCACAGTGTTAGTGGTTTAACTATACAATCATTAACAGCAGCAGACGACAAAGGCCGGCCAGTAACAATGGCATTGTTTTCAATGCTTCTGCAAAAGGCGTCAAAATGAATATTTAATTCATCCCGCGAAGGAGTCTGCAAATGACCACCATTTTCTGAGCCACCATATCTTTCCTCAGCAAGAAAACGAACTTGAGTGGAATTAACTTGCTGTGAAGCCTGTAACTCCAATGTTCTTGCCTTGGTAGCTTTTGCCTCAATAAAATATAAATCATCATGACGTCTTGAAAATCTGATTAAGGTTCTATTTTCCTGCTTTTTCCATGACTCATTGCAAGTTGTGAAATGCAGAAACAAAAGCACTGTTTAGAGAACCTCATAACTTGTTTTTGTAACAACGTTTCAGACTCAACCATCGCGCAGAACCTTTGGATTGTCCAAACTTTCACCTTGTCTCAGGTTTTCAAAATTTAAGGTTTGCAGGTTCCCTCTCCTTCACTTCGTAATAATTGTCTTGAATTCCTAAAACAAGAAAATACTTCAAAATGCCAAACGTGGATTTCCTAAACCTTGAAGTAGAGCTTAGAAACTTCATCAAAGATTTTAGGAGCAAAAGTGTTTGTGGTTTAGGAAATATTACGGAAAGCTGGTTGCCATAAAAGGTAAATGTTAGTTACTTTTCACTCGTGTTTTATCGGATATTCGTCTTTTGTTCTTGATTTTAAAATAGCAAGCTAAAATTTCATATAGGTGAAAAATGGTGTGATGCTGTTATTGCTCAGGGTAGGAAAATAGGAAAATGTTGTCCAAGAACTTAATGGGAGAACTGTGACGGAAATATAGGAAGTCAAAGCAAGGTCTATTTCGGACTATTTCGACATTCTTACTTTGTCAAATGACTTCTCTACTCACGAGCAAATGCTGTTTGAACATGTTCTTCATGCCATCTATCGGGTATCTCTAAAGGTTATTTTGGACCAAATGTGATCTACAAATTTTTTATACTAAAATATAGTTAGGCTTCGGTGGTGGAACCATTCAACGATCTTAAGTGACAAAGCGAATATTACAGTAAATGGTTTGAACCCCGGGGTAACATGTAATAGAGTCGTTTGATCGTCTGGGTTAGTGTAGTCCTGAGAAGGACTGTTGTCATCAGAGTCAAGTGAATAGTAGTTGTCAGTCGAATTTACTTAGTCCGGTTTGTCTAAACTGATTGGTCAGTTTTGCCGTGATGTTATTGGCTGTAAGACTCAAGTGGCGTAAGTCGGTCGTGATCGGTCGGTCTCGATCCGTTAATGAAGTTAGGTCGTTCTGTTCGGTTCGTTTGTAATGTTAATATCGTGAATGAGTCGTTTGTATGGTGCAGGTAGTGGTTGACACCTGTTGAGGGGAGACTGTTCCAAGTTAGTAAACCAGCTTTCCAGGGTCAGTCGTTGAAAGTAATTGGTACTGTAGGTTAGGCATTTGTGTTCAGTCAGTCTAGTTGTGAGGTTTCTGCCAGTCTCACCGATGTAGGAGGCGTGGCAGTCGGAGCAACTGATCTGATGTCTTGGCTGTTTCAAAGTCCTGGCTCAACTCGACTGTGACGAACGCCGAAGTTGAAACTGACGGATATAAATTAACTAGATTGGACCGACTAGGAAAGAGTGGAGGCGGAGTGTGCGTATATACTCGCTCATCGCTCAAAGTTAAACGGTTAAAGGACATGTCTGAGATTTCGGAGTCAGGATTTCATCAGTTATGGATGCAGATTCAACTGAAGAAACTGAGGTCTATGTTACTTTGTGTGGCGTATAGACCAGATTATTTTCCTTTACCTTGTTTTGTTAACAACTTCATGGACAAATATACTCAAGCGCTTACCTTTGGGAAAGATATACTGTTGGTGGTGACTTAAATTGCGACATGTTGAAACCATGTTCTCCTGAAGCTAATGCCCTCCTTGATTTGTTCAACAGCGTTAATTTAACTCAGTTGATTAAAGAGCCGACACGGGTGACTGAAAATTCGTCAACTCTTATTGATGTGATCATGACCTTCACCAACAATATAGTAGAAGATAGTGGAGTGGTCGTATCTCACATCAGCGATCACTTTCTAGTGTCTACTTCTTTGGAACTCAAGTTGCCTAAGTCTCCCTCTGGTTCTGTGAATATAAGATCCTACAAGAATTACGATCGTAATAAATTTGTCGAGGATCTCAAACAAGTGTCCTGGCATGAGACCGCCCTTGTTGATCACTTCAACACAAATTTTCTCAATGTGCTTGAAAGTCACGCCCCTATTAAAAAAGTGGAAGGTTATTAGAAGTTGTATTCCTCGCAGGGAAACAACTCAGCAAGTATACACGAAAGACTTGAAGGAGGTTGCAGACGAGTTCAATCAATTCTTCACTTCTGTGGGTGCTAGGGCCTCCAAGGCTTCCAGGTCCCTGTTGAACGTCCACAATCTGGTCCCTCTATTGGCCGTTGTTCCAGATGATGAAATCTCAGAAGTGGACAAGTTTTGTTTTCATCCAGTGTTTAGTAGAGAGATTCAGAAGATTCTGAGGTCTTTACCATCAAACAAAGCCCCGGGTCACGATAAAGTGTCAACGTCTGTACTTAAGGAAGCTCTTCCACGTATTCTTCCAATTCTTACAGTTATTGTTAACCGTTCGTTATTGACCTCAGTCTTCCCGTCAGTCTGGAAAAAATCTGAGGTCGTTCCATTATTGAAAGAAGGGGACCACGAGATTGCTAATAATAATCGCCCAGTCTCGCTTTTGCCTGTAGCATCTAAAGTGTGCGAACGAGTTGCTCTGAACCAGCTGGCCACCTACATGAATAACCACAGGCGCCTCACTGAACATCAAAGTGGCAATAAAAAATTACACTCATACGAAACACTAAACGTTACGACAACGGATAAGGTACTAGAAGCAATGGATTCGAAGAAATTGACCCTTGTGGTCCTAATGGATTTGTCAAAAGCCTTTGACAGTATTGACCACCGCAGACTTCTCTCCAAACTACAGGCTCTTGGAATTGGTCGTACTGCATTAGAACGGTTTAGATGTTATCTGACCGGGCGCCAACAGTACGTCAGGATTGGTTCTGAGACCTCGAACCTCGGCCCGATCACTCATGGAGTTACACAAGGCTCGATACTGGGACCGGCCCTCTTAAACATATACATAAATGATTTACCTACTATCCCGAAAAGTGGCTCATTGGAATCATTTGTTGACGACTCAAAGCTGTACTTGTCGTTTCCTGTCAAAGATGCTACCGCAGTGGTGCAGCTGATAAACGAAGACCTGGCTAAGATCGCTACGTGGTGCTCTTATAATGGTCTCCTCATCAACCCTGATAAGATTAAACTCTTAGTGATGGGAAATCGCCAGATGCTGCTAAGACTCCTTAAAGATTTTCATGTCACTTTACTAGGCAAAGAAGTTACCCCATCCAACTCAGCGAGGGATCTCGAAATAGAAATGTATAGAAATGGACGCAACGCTAAGCTTTGACGAACATATTACGAACACTCTCATCTTGTTTTGTTAGCCTATGCCAGATTAACAGAATTAAACATCTTTTTGACTCAAAGTCTTTGGAGAATGTTATCCACGCTTTGATATTTAGTCGATTGTTTTATTGTTCTACTGTATGGTCCAGTACATCAAAGAAGAACGTCTCCAAACTGCAAAGTGTCCAGAATTTTGCTGCAAGAGTTGTCACAGGCTCGAGAAAATTCCAACACATAACACCTGTCCTGAGGGACTTAAATTGGCTTCCTGTTAGTAGTATGTTGAAATATACTGTTGGCATTCTCACGTTTAAATGTGTTAATGGACTAGCGCCTACATATCTCTGTTCCCGCTTTGTCACTAGGGCTACTGTACACGATCGAAATACTAGAAATGAGAACAAATTAGATATTTCGGGATACAAATCTGATGCTAGGCAGCGATCTTTTCTGTACCGATCAGTAACTATGTGGAACTCATTGCCGACTGCCATCACTGATTGTAATAACCTAGCAATGTTTAAGAGGAAATTGAAAGATTATCTTTTTCGATTGTATCTTTCAAATAGTTAATTGTATCATTATACGATGATTGTTATATATTCACAAATTAGGACTGAACGCCCTTTTATTGTAGATAATATTTAATATTCATTTGTAAATTAGGATTGATAGGTAGTTTTCCTATTGTAGACAATAACCAATGCATTTGTGTAAATTAGGACTGAAAAGCCTTCTTGGAGCTCTAATAAAGATCTTATCTTATCTTATCTCATCTCATCTCATCTCATCTCATCTCATCTCATCTCATCTCATCTCATCTCATCTCATCTCATCTCATCTCATCTCATCTCATCTCATCTCATCTCATCTCATCTCATCTCATCTCATCTCATCTCATCTCATCTCATCTCATCTCATCTCATCTCATCTTATCTTATCTTATCTTATCTTATCTTATCTTATCTTATGGATCGTTATGTGATGCAGGTAGACCAAATATGAACAACACGTGTTGAGTCCATATTTTGTTGCGGTTATATCCTCTTGTAAATGAAGTTGCGCCGGCTGCCAAAAACAGAACTAGGGATTGAAGGAAGTATCTAGTAACGAGACTGAGAGACAGAAAACCTGCCAGAGGCAATACCACCATTAATCATAAGTATTAAAATTTCCTCAAATGTAGTGCATTAGCTGCTATTTTTTTAACTGAGTCCACTCGGCTAAATCTGCCGATCACAGACTACAGTAAACATACCAATAACCATACGAAACTGAGGAATTTTCACTGAAAATGGAGGAATTTCGTAATGTAGAAACTGTCTACACCAGAGATATTTTCTGAAATAAATATATTTGTTATTTTTTGGAAATCTTAATGGCTATGATTAATTGGTAACAGGTCTTCATGTAATCCATAATAATGTAATCTGTAATTATGCTCGTGATTGACAAATAACTCGTATAATCACAGACCGAACTGAGGTATGTCACTATGAATTTTCATTTAGGATTATGATAAAGTTCGGATATAACGCGCGCTGTCATTGGTTGAAAGAGCGTGCTCTATGAGGGTATAAAGCATAGAGCTGAGCTAAAGCTGTCACACCATCTGCCAAATTGTACTGTGTTTGACCTTTTCCGGGACTTCTTTTTAGTTTTTTTCCGATAATTGAAAGTGAAGTTTCGGAACTGAAGCGAGCCGGCAAGTAGCAACAGAAGAACCAAACAAAGGTTTGTAAACATACCAGGCGCCGTAATTTACCTTATTAAAACGTGAGCAGATACGAAAATCCTCAAAGGAAAAACAAAATAAACGTTTCGAGTTTTAAAGATTTTCACGCTCAGTTAGATTGCAAGCTTACGTACGGTAATAAAAATCAAACACAGCTAACACTCGTATAGTATATAAAGTTCAGTGTTCAAAAACAAAACAGAACAAAACAGAAATGATGAAAAATATAACGAAACTGGCATAATTGTTAAAGTTCATACTAATCATGACGGTGTCTGAGCGAATATGATCATGCTGAAGTTCATCACGGCTCGTTCATCATGGCTATCTCCGGCCATCACAGTAAAGCAAGCCCCAGAAACTACATTGGCCGCCCTTCGAGTGAAAAAATAAGAGCTTGCTCTGGTATCCTTTCCGATACGTTGAGTGGAAAGTCACATCACTCACTGCAGCCGTGTTTTACGGCGCTGTCATCCCGAGCGATTTTCATGTTCCGGTGACTTCGGCTGTCGTTCATTCAAAAAACACTCGCCTTGAACAATTTGTTTTCTACCTTGTCATGTGAAAAAACTCGCGTGTTTTTATGAGCCATAATTCGCCTGAAGTTCACTGAACATTTCATTTCAAGATTCTGTATTAGAGACTTAAAAACTTCAGGCAAAAGTGTTAAATTCAACTTGCCGAACTATTTTAGTTTGTAAACTATCGTAGAATGTGAACTTTGATGGTTTTTGAACTTTGATGGTTTTTGAACTTTGATGGTTTAACACTTTTGACAGCTTTAGTCTTCTACAGCCAATCAGATTATTTGAACCATTCTAACAGAGATTCTGGTTGGCTTATGAGAGTATAGAGCATGCTGACGACACTGAAAATTGAAAGTAATGCTTGGAGAATTTAATGGATTCTTTATTATAAAACAAATAGAGAAGCCTTGACTGTGCTCTGTTCGAAGAAGTGAGGAGACACACTCGACTACGTCTCGTGTTTCTCCCTACACTTCTTTCGTGCTCTAGCCGCTTCCTGCGTGCTTTATAACAGAACAGAGCACAGTCGAGGCTTCTCTATTTGTTAAATAATGTGCACATGTTAAACCTGCTGTCTAAATGAGCCTGAAATATTCTGCTCTTTTTTATTTTAATCTCTTTTTGTTTTTGTAGAGAGAAAGTAAAAAATTTTAAAGAAGCAAAGATGTTGAAAATTATCACCCAGGTCGACTGAACTGCACTCAGCGAACTTACAAATTCAGGCTAGATATTTCAATACGGATTCTTACTACGACGTACATGGCTCCAACGAAAAATGGAGAATATGTGAAGCGTCAAATTCATTAATTTTACAGGTTGAATTGCTTCTGGAGCTCGAGGAATCCCTTCCACAATGGATTTTAAAACGCGTGCAGATCGGTAAATATGAAGAGTTTCCAAACAGAAAATCCAAGCTACAAACCAGAGTAAGACATTGCTGAATAATGATTAGAGACTATTCAAAATGTTTTATACAACAGCAAATGTTCGGGCGTGCCGACTTAGGAATGGACGAAGATCAGTCTGTCAGTAATGGGCCGTGGGCGAGTTCAGTTGGAAAGTGTCGAGTCCATTCTACAGTTCAAAAATATGAAATAACTTTAACTTAAGAGTACCTTGGCTAAAAAAGAGCTTATGATCATGGAATTCTACGCATAAAAACATGTTAAGGCACTCGTAGGACTGTGAAATTATAGAATTTTTGTATCACGCTTGATGTTTATTTACTAAATTCAATTTTGGTCATTCTTAATCACATTAACATTTCGGCCAATCAACGACGATATTTTAAATTTTGAATATGAAACGTCCATTGTAAGGAACAAGTTGGATAAAGATGCATTGCTACATTCATTTATTCACTCATCATTCACTTAACCGAATATGATTTCATTTTTCAAGCTTTACGAGAAGATCATTGGGTTTGGAAAAGCAGAAAGTAAAGGAGTGGACGACGGCGTTCCTCCAGCCATGGCGCAAATTATTGGCAGGATGATGGAGCAAGATGCAAAGTGAAAAAAATTCATTTCGGAAATATACATATCAAACATCTGACAAGCTTATCCCCGCTTTCTCCAAACTATTTTTAATCACTGATAGGCGAATTTAGCTTTAGGAAGACCACCCTTTTATTAAATTTGAGATTTCAGAACTCGTTAAAGCTGATGAAAATGCAGATGAATACCGTAGCACTACTATTATCTGGTTTCTAATTGAGCTACTAACTTACTCCTTCATTACATCCATTCTGAAATAACTTTGGCTCCTTGCAATCTGATTGGCACTCAGCAATGCCATTAGCACATGTAATTACATGATTTCGGGTGCAATGTGGGAGTAACACGGGTGAGTTTTTTAAAGGCCAACCATACTGCAGTGTTTGAAAATTTATGAGTGTCGATTTAGCCCAAATTGTACGAGAAAAATGAAGTGATTACTTGTTTATAATAAATAAGAAAAAATATGATTTCCTTTTCCTCGTTTCGTGTTACGGCTCATTGGTTAGGCCGCTTACCTTTGGTTTGTTTCCGGAGAAGTTGAGCTTTTCCCTCAAGAGCTTCCTTCTAGATTTTAAACTCTTCATTATGAAAAATCGAGTGTTTGAAGTCTGAACACTCTCTATGTTAGGTATCGGTTAAAAGCTGTAATATTTACACGAAGACTACAACGCTCGCAATCTTCCACGTCTTTCTTATGAACTGTTGCACAAAACTCCTCAAGAATTTTAATCTGACCGCCCGCTTAGTCTGTTCCAATACTTTTGTCATAGCCCAACACTTCCAAACTTTTAGTCACTCGCTTATGCTTTGTTGGGTGTTTCTTGTTCTTAGCATTCTCCCTCAAACTCTGAATTAAAAGGTTGTTACTTTCTCCTCTTCTTTCTGACATTTTATTTTGTTATGCTTTCGTAACTTTCTTCAATCAATTTCAATCCTCTTTAATGTTTGGGATTAATTGACGTGTTCTTAGCCAATGAGCATACTGAAGTTGTGCATGCACATTATTAAACTCACGAATCGTGCATTTTTTTGCATATTTTCCCAACTACTGAGAAAGCAACAATAAAACAAAACAAGCAATCAGATTAACTTCAAGGCCTGTTGGAGTAACCAATCAAATTAGGGGAAAATACAAACACAAATACAAATACATGTACAAGATTTTGTAACATATGTCCCCAGACCATTTTTAAAATTCATGATTACACTTTTGATAAAATTTTGCATTTTGTGATTTCATGGTTGTAATAGAGTGGCAATTGAGCTGATTGGGATTCATTTTGGTCTGAAATAAGGATATACTTCGGATTTAGATCAAACTCGTTCGATTTTTGTAATCAAGCGTATGATTTCAGACCAAATTGCACTCTACTTAGTTCAACTAAGTTATATTCCAAAAATTCCATTTCAGCTCATTAAAATAACGCTATCTGCAATAATCCATTTTACATTTCAATGATACCTTCTTTTTTATTTCTAAAACACTGGATAAACGAAATATACGCCATGATGAAGGAACAATCCGAGATCCTCAAGGCCATCGGTCGCCGTCAAGGGGTGGAAGATACTGCATCAAACAGAAAGAGTATTATTGAGGCTTAGAGTATTATATAAGGCTTTTAAACTTTTAACTTAAAAGTCAACAGTTGAACATTAAAAACATAACTTCAAAAAAAAATGCAGATGATATTTGATGGAAGACACGAAGAATCTTTTAATTTACTTTCTCTCGTCTAGTGCTGTAAATTGATGTAATGCAGTTGAATATGTTCTGTGCATGTAAAAACAACGATAAAAGAACTTAGTAATGGTTGTGCGTGTTTCTCTTTGTTTCCGTCTTTCTCGAAATTGTTTTAAATGGCAATGGTGAAAAATGTAAATATTGGCATCAACGAAATAGCTCAGTCATACTTGAATGTATTAAAAGGTAGTCAGCTTTAACTACAAAAGTACACTGTTTTGTCAACATTTTTCCTTAGCTAATGCTGAAATGATTTTGAAGATTAATGAGAAGTTCAAGCTGATTTGTTGCTAAGTGTAGAAGTTTGTAACATTATATTGCTGCTTGAATTGTTAAATATATCACTGTCATAAAGACAAACGTTTATTCTGCGTATCTGTATCACGTTATCAAACAAGATGATGTTAGGGAAAAGGGGCGTTTATTACATTGTCAATAATAAATGACGCACACATATAGAACTTTGCTACGAGTATTTTACGACTGCAAAGGTTTGTCAAAATGACATGTTACGCAGTTACTTATTAATTGTTCAAATATTTTGAGGTGTTTTTTCACTCATTTTCCAAGAAGTGAGCCATTCATCTGCATTATAGAGTAGCAAGGATAGGGGTGCTTTTCCCTTTGCCACATTGTTTAATGGCGTGCGTTTTTCAAATTATTAATGCCCGTGGGAAGCTTGGGGAGCACTCAGAGTGATTTTCATCGCGCCTTTGAAACAAAATCCAACAGTAGATGCTTAATAAGGATATCTTTGTCGTTGTCACTGTGTCTGTCACTGTCTCTGTTACTGTCCCTGTCACTGTCGTTGTCTCTTTCACTCTTAATGTCACTGTTACTCTGAACGCCAATTTCACTGTCACTGACAGTTTCAGTGCCAGCGTCAGTGTCGCCGTCACTTCTCTTTTGGTATCTGTCACTGCCACTATTGGTGTCACTGTCTCTCTCTTTATCTTTGTCCTTGCTACTGTTATTTTATCGTAACTGTCTTTGGTACTCTCACTTTCACTCCAATTCACCCTGTCACTGTCACTGGCTTTATCACTTCAATGTTACTTTGTTTGTCACTGTCTTTGTGACTGTCTTCGTCAATGTATCTGTCTTTGTCTTTGTAAATGTCACTTTTACTGTTATTGTCTCTTTCCATGCAATTGACAGTGTCACTTCATTGTCCCTTTGAGTCACTCACTTTCACTGTCTTTGCCTCTGTTACTGTCAACGTCTCTGTTGTTGTCACTGTCTTTGTCACTGTCTGCCAACGCAAGAGAAATGTTAGACCACTAATTAAGATGTTGAGACCTGTGGGTTAGCATAAGTAGCTCATTTATTTCATTTATCGTGATCCCCACCGTCATCACTATTTTTTTTTTGTCATTGTCACTGTAGGTCACCGTTACCTTACCTGTTACCGTCTCTGTCACCTTCATTGTAACTTTCCTACCACTTTCTCTGTCTGTCACTATCTGGCCCACTAATATTTTTTTAACCGTTATTGTCGTCGTTATTGTTTCAGTCATTGTCATTGTCATCGTTAAAGTCATTCAGTAAATTGTCTGAACACAGTGAGTGAATATAGTGTTGATAGTTGCTGTTGTCGAAAAGTCAGTCACTTATTCCGACAACAATCCTTCTTAGGAGTACCCTCAGCCGAACTTTCATCCTGTCGCTGTGACAGCCGTAGACAAAATCGCAAAGCGAGTGAAAACTCACCACGTTGGAATCTTTTTTTGTGATACTTGCAGTTTCTCTCTGTGTCGTAGAGCTCTTCTTCAAGTTTCTGTCGCTTGGTAATGCCATTCTTCGAAGATTCGTCTAGCGCTCGTTTTCAGTACAGTAATTATCCAGCTCGTGATAAAATAACTTGACAGAATAAGTTTGGTGGCGCCATTTGTTAGTGAGCCTCTTGACACCGAAACCTCCACTTTTCCTCTTTTCTCGCTTTAGCTTTGCACACATGGTCCCAATCTTTTTTCCTAAGACATTTGTTATTCGATTGTTGACGACGATGCCTTTAATGCACGTTTGTTGCATGGTTTTCTCCACAACTGCAGCGAAGGAAGATTCGCCACCTTCCTCTCCATCTCTTTGGCAATCGTGTAGAGAAGATAGCTGAAAAATTGATAAACACGACCGGTATCTGACATATTCGAGAGTTAGTAGCAACAAAATTTTAGTATTATAAGAAACTCCGTATCTCTGAGAACGAAAGGAAAAAAATCAAATCGCTTAATTTATTTATGAGAATGCTTACTTTTTAATTCTGTATGGAAACGAAGGTAACAAACGGCTGGGAAATCTTGTTTTTGGACCCTCTGATCTTTCTCCCACGGCTTTTACGGATCCGCGGAAGACCAGAAGTAAAACCAGTGAGAATTCTCCAACTTGAGCGGCCATTTGACCCATCTAAATCGGTTGCAAACTAGACGAATTATATACCAAGATAAAAGAAACAATTGGCGGCACAACTGAGATTCAAACATGCGCGAAAGAGTCAGGACCCATTCTTAAGCGCCAACCGTAATACGACACTTTGAACGCCTTCGAAATTGCCTAATCGTAATTTTGAAAATGAATTTTGACCCATTAAATCCAAAAGCTTTGGTATTTAAAAATAACTTGTAGAGTAGCTTTAATATTCGTCTTCTAAATTTTGTCGGTAAAATTAATCACTACCAAAACGTCTCTTAGTGATCCAAAGGTTCCAAATTTTGTGTGTTCTTGAGTCGCACAGTTGTGGTGAGATATATATTCATATCTGACGAGTTTCTTATACAAAATGTCGACTTTATAAGAGACAAATATTACTACAATGTTATGACCCTTAGGTGGCTTGCGGGATAAAGGAAATGGATATCGCGATTCTGGCTGACTCATTAAAAAGTACTACACCAAGGGAGAGGGGCATTAAGATAAAACTGATTAATAAGCGGCTGGAAAAGAAAGGCGTTTGCTCTTCAAGAAATAATTTTGTTATTATCAGCTGTGCGAAAGAATTCATTATCAAAAGCAACCTCAATGATCAGTCATTTTAGGAAGAAGACAAATTAAAAGACCTAGTTCAGTAGAAATCAAGCGTGATCAATAAATGGTCGTTGTACTATGATCAGTCCAGTCCTAGAAAGGAGTATTTTAGGTAAACTCGGATGTTTAAAAGACTTTGCGAGACGACCATGCGATACAAGGTAGACCTCAACGTACTAAGTTTGTTTTATTTCCTTAACTGTTGCAGTGGTATCAACAGAAAGTTTACACCCTTTTATTTATTCACTGGAGACCCACAGGATGTAAGAGTCGCGTTTTTGTTTCAATGTTCAAGTGTCCATTCTCGTCTTTTAGTATTGCCCTCTACATTTCATCTATAATAATATGAAAAATGAAAGTTGTTTCAATAAAAGTCCATTTCAAAAACGTACTTGAATTTTACTCGGCAATCTTGACAACTTTGCACAGAAACTAACAACTTTCACTGAACTAGAACCGCAAAAAAAGCCGAGAAAAAGAAAAACTGGCGAAATTAATTAAAAAGAATATATGATATATATAAAGATGGCTGATAAGTAATAAGTTATGCAACGTCCTGTTTTCATTATCTGCATTTAAGTCCTGCGAAACATATTTCGCAATATGTCCTTGATAGATTGTCTGATGTCTCTCATTCTCCAACAATAAATAACAGGATCTAGAGATGAATTTATAAACATTAGTGTGCTAGAGCATTTATAAAAAACTTTCAAAGTTGGAGAGGGCCAGTTAAATATCTTTTTGGCAAGAAGAGTACAATAAAATGGCAAATAACAAGCTAAAAACGCAAAATATACATAAAACGTGCTGACCGCAGATTTCCTCAGCCTCAAGGCATTTGCTAAGTCACCATTCTGTGCTGCTTGTTGTACTTGTAAAGCTTGAATCTGGTCTGCATGGTGTCTAACTGTAAAGTAGAGTCTGACGCTTATAACAGTTATGAAAATGAAGCATAGACTCCAAATGATGATTTTGATAATGATAGCCCTTTTCAATTCTTCATCGAACCAAAGGCAAAAGAATGAAAGAAGAGCACTGAACACCCATGCTGAAATTGTCAGACCAAGAACGCGCTTGTGAGTCACCAGTTCCTGATATCTAAGATGAAGATGAACGGCCAAGAATCTCTCCAAACTTAGAGCAACGATACCGAGGAACGAAGCGTTAGCGAGTACATTTTGGATTAACCACATCTTGGGAACAGTTTCCTGTGAAATTTTCAAGCGAACAATGAAGAAAGGCTGCGCAACCAAACCAACAGCGACATCAGAAACGGCAAGACTCAACAGTAATGTTTTCAGAGGTTTTGGTAAAGAGGGAGTTTTCCTTATGGCTTGAATTGTGAAACTATTGAAAACGATTGCTGTAAATGCTGTGAAGGCGTTCACGACGATAATGATGTACTTTGAGGTGGATAGGGCTTCAACATGTGCCATTATGAACAGTAATTATCTTAACGTGATCGTTTAAGTGAAAAAATTGTACGGCAAACTGTCTCCCCGCCGATTCTAAGCCAAATAAATTGATCCTAGAATATGACCAGGTGGTTAAAACGCTTTCTTAATTCGTCCGCCGTTTAATGCATAATGAAGCATAGCATTCTGTTGTCATCTGTTTTCTCCATATATCATAAAATTACGCGAGTGCTTTGTGCTCTTGCGTATTTAAGGCAGTAATCTCCCCCGATTGCTAAAATTAAAGACTTGATATTGAAAACTTTTAGCCTGTGAACTGAAATTCTAAATAATTTTTCATTCCAAACAGTCTTATTAAGGCTGAAAGCTGAAAGCTTGTTAGTTTGAATATACATGCAAATGTCTAGTGCCTACGCCGAGCCAGATGTCTTAAGCTGCTTTACAAGGACACAGAATGAAGGCTGACAACATGGGATATGAAAAAAGTCCCTTCCATGAAATAGTATTACTCAATGTGTTTCCAATCTACTCAATCATTTTTTGTGATATTATCCCTCGTTTCGATCGCAAGTCTCTATTCCCCATCCTAGATTGGCAACGGGACTAAAACAAGGTAAAAATAGACGAGTGAAAATGGAGAAAAAAAGACGGTTTATATAGCTAATGATGGTATTGAGAAAGTGAAAACAATTTCTACGACATAAGACTGATGAATTTTTTATAGATCGTCAAAACATGAATAATGCTGTCCACCAGGAAAGTGGAAGTAGACAGGTTAGTGTCACTTTCCCACATTTAACTATTTCCATAAAAGGGAGTCTAAGTTAAATTGCGTGTTTTTCTTTTAATTTGAAACAGATAACTGCTTTGCTGTAAAGTTAAATATAGTGCAACGAATAAACAACTTAATTTTTTTTCACAGTGCTTGAGCGGGCGGTATTCTACAAATCCTTCAATCTGATTGGTTCTAAGAGCGGGCAGTATTCTCCCATCTGAACGCTATCCATTGCGAGTTGAGTCGCGGGTACATCCCTACTTTTGTTGCAAGTTTTCATAGACATATTTTGTTTTGCCGGCTGGGCAGCAGCTTTGGGTAAAGACTTAATTTGCGACCTATAGCCGAAACAAAAAAACTGAATTGTTAATGTCCTCCTCTCTCTCTAAAAACACAATTGGATTCGAAATTAATGTTGTAGTAGCAAATGTTTTTACGCGGCCTAAAGACCGTTGGAAATTTAATAATCCTTCACAACAAATAACATAGAAAGTAAAACACAAGTTTTGGCTGTTTTATGAATGGACAACAGCCGAATTCAGAGGAACATGAAGATTTCTCAAGGTAACGGCGCAGTAAAACTCGGCCACTGTGTTTGATGTGGCTTTCCGCTCAACGCATCGGAAAGGATATCAGAGTAAGATCTTAGTTGTTCACTCGAAGGGCGGCCGATGTAATTTCTGAGGCCTGCTTCAGTCACTGCGAAGACCGTAGTTAGCTGTGTTTGAGTTTTATTACCGTACGTAAGCTTACAATCTTATGCCTGGTTCACACGTAGGATGTAACTGCAAACACAAACGCTATTGTAAATGCAACGATTTACACGTGAACTACCCCAACGCAAATGCAAATGCAAGCGACAACGCAAAGAATGAAAACACTTTCATTTTCTTTAGCTTGCAACCGAGGCAACTGAAAACACAACGCGTAAACCACAAGTTCAATCGTTTACATGCCACCACGGCCAGTTCAACATAAGATGGCCTCGACGTCATTTTTGTGTGGGATTTCCCACACTTTGTCAAGGCCCGCGAAATTTATTTCTTTATTTCTTTATTTATTTGTCCACGAGAGAGAAGTGCTTGTCACGTGGTTTCTATTTGCGTTCAGTGAGCCGTGAAGACTGGATTCCAGTCAGCGTTTTTTCATAGTGTATTGTACGGCGGCTATTTCTCTTCTCAGTCGTTGGGTTTTGGAGAACTTATTCGGAATTTCATGTTTGTTTCTTGGGGATTTTTGTTTCCAAGGTAAGGATAAGTCATTTCATATTTTCACGGGTTCTTTGCGTGCTTTAACTTTTCAATTTTGTTGTGGGAGCTTCACGATTAAGCTCTCACGAAAGGCGATTACGTTTGTACACCTGGTTTGTGTTCTTTCTTTCATAATCTAAGGCGTTTGTTTCGTTATTTCTTCAGATGTCTATAACAGAAGATTTTTTCACGTAAGCCAACACGCTGAAACGCGGCTTGTGTTCAGTGCAGGTTGCACAGGAGCTTTTACGCTTTCACAAGCCAACATTTATTGGCTTGGACCTTCGATGCGGGTTGTGCCAGATTGAAAGGAGTCATTGTACTCTGGCAAGCCAACATTTGTCGGCTTGAATGTATTTGTGCGGGTTGCGCTTCAAAGAGTCTCAGGGTGTCTCAAAGTGTCTCACGAGTGTCTCAAAATGTCTCACGAGTGTCTCAAAGTGTCACAAACTGAAAGAAACTATTTTTTGCCTTGAACTGTCAAGAGTGTTATCTATTTTAATAAACTGAGTTTCTAGTTAGTTGGATTGTTGTTGTTGCTCGCTCAAGGACACAAGTAAATATGGGGATCTCCATTGACCAATTCCGTTCAAGGATTGGATCTCATGAAGATTTACATCCTGATTTTAGTGAAAACTATGACCTCTCTGATGATCTCAACATTCCATCAACATCGCTGAATAATGAACCACTGATATTGAATGAATTACCTGATTTCGATTTTCGTCAAATGGTCCAGACACCCGATAAAGAGCAAAAATAATTTTTTATCACATTTTACATCAGATTAAAACCTCAGAAACCCCTTTCTACTGCTTCCTCAGTGGAGGGGCTGGTGTTGGCAAATTGCATTTAACAAAAGCTTTGTATCAGGCAGTGCTTAAGTATTATAACACTAGAGCTGGTGATGATTTTCATCAGATCAAAGTTATACTATTAGCTCCAACTGGTAAAACTTAAGGGTAACACTCCTCATAGCACTCTGGCCATTCCTGCCAATCAATCACTGAGAAATTACAAACAGCTTGATTCAAGTAGACTAAACACTTTGAGAAGTCAATTGATTTTTGTTGATGAAATCTCAATGGTAGGAAATGGTATGTTTGCAATACAGCTAAACAATAGGCTTAAAGATATAAAAGGCTGTAGAGAGGATTTTGGAGGTGTGAGCATAATTGCTATTGGTGACTTACTCCAATTAGAATCTGTTATGGATGCTTATATTTTCAAAGACCTCAAAAATGTAGATTTATGCTGTTCTTTCTCCCAGTTTATGGCATTAACACTTTAAAATGTTTGAACTTAATGAAATCATGGGTCAAAGAGACAGCAAATTGTTTGTAAAATTACTTAATAGGTTGCGTAAAGGTAAACACACAGTAGCTGACATTGCAAATCTTAAAGAGAGCTATACAAGAAGACATCAACAACCCAATAGATGCACCTCACTTATTTATACAGAATGCTAAAGTAGATGAATTTAAACAAAGGGCCCATAATGCAGCCACAGGAAACAAATTCACAATAAATGCTCAAGATAGTGTTATTGGAGCTATCTCTCCAGAGCTAAGAAACAAAATACTAAGACAAATACCCAATGATCCAAGAAAAACAAAACAGTTAGCCTCAACCCTTTGTCTTGCTGAGGGTGAAAGAACACACCTTGTCATGAATGTACGAACCGAAGATGGCATGACAAATGGTGCTGGAAATGTTGTTAAACTAGTTCAGTTACATCAACAAACCAAACCATCTGGTATTGTATGGGTACAATTTGACCACTCAGTTGTAGGTCAGAAAACAAGGAATGAAAAAAGACATTTGTATGTACAAGGAATTGAACACACATGGACCCCAGTAAACCCTGTGACTACACAGTTTGTGGTAGGTAGAAACAGAACAGCACAAGTTGTTAGAAAACAATTTCCACTGCGTCCTGCAGCAGCAAAAACAATTCACAGGTCACAAGGTGATACTGACAGTAGAATTGTTGTGGATTTTAGTACCAGAAATACTATTCCACACATACATTATGTGGGACTCAGTAGAGTGACTGCTATAGAAGGCCTATATATTTCTGATTTGTGTGAAAGCAGGATTGCTGTTAATCCAGATGGAGAGATCAAGAACTACTGCAAAACTTAAGCTTTGCATCTCCCCTCTCCATGACATAACATTTTCCCTTCTTAAACTGTGTTATCTTAATGTAAGGTCTCTTCACAAACACAGAAGATATACATAAAGACTTAATTTATCTAAGTGCTGATATCAATATTTTCACATAAACAAGATTTAATTCTCAAGATAATAAGGACATGTATGACATTGCTGGTTATGTTCTCTTCCGTAATGATAACCTTATTTCCAGCAATGGATCAAGGTCTTATGGTGGTACAGCTGTGTACAGTAAAATCCCATACTTACCTGGATACCCCTATTGTCACAATATACATGGTGTTGAAATAACAGTAATTAAGTTAGCAAGTCTTGAGGATTGGATCAAAAAAAACGTGCCTGTAAGACAACTTTATGAAGCAATAACTGAGGTATTAAATAACATTTCACCAGACAACAAAATCATTACTGGAGACTTTAATATAAATTGGCTTATTGAAACAGACAGAAGACCTTTGTATAATTTACTAGTGAGGGATAACCATTACAAACAGTTCATATCAACTTATACAACTGACAACAACACAGTAATTGATCATATATATACAAATATATCTAACATTGATATACAAGCAGATGTTTTAGAAACATATTTCACAGATCATAAAGCTGTTTGGGCCTCATTTCACGGTGTCCTATAACAAATTGCTTTATCATGATGTACATTGTTTTTAAGTTAAGAGAGCAACAAAAGAAAGCAGTAAATAGTTATGAAAAGAGTTGTTTCCCTTTTTTCAGAGGAATTTGTGATGAGAAACTTGCAATAGTGACTATTAATAAGGAAATGCTGCTTATTCATTTGGTACCAGAACAGGCCTTTTAAAATTAAGTTTGAAGTCATCTTTCTAAGAGTTGTCCAGTTTAACAACCATTTACAAAAGACAAAAATAAACTACATAACACACAGTCTTGAAATTTCAAGGCAGCTCCTTTAGCATCTTGGCTAATTTCTAACTGCAACCTTTATTGACAACCCTGCATTAAACAATTATTCCACAGTTGAGTCTGCAACCCCTCCTGAAATACTCCAGGATACCAAAAAAAACAACAACAAGCAAACAAACATATTAGTGAAGTGAGCAAACAACCACATGCGTGACTTTCACGTAATCTAAAATTCGTGATTGCAGCATTCCCACGTGCGTAAAGTGCTTGTAACTTATGGGAAACACACGCATGTTACACCAAAAAAACCCGCGTGTAGCAGAAGAGGCCGATTAGGCCTGTTCCAAACGTCGTGCTACTGCCGTGCCGAACTCAAATGAATTTGGCTCGGCAGTGGCACGACGATAGCACGGCAAGGCTTGCCGCGCTAAGTAGTCGTGCCGAACCTAAGGCCTGTTCCAAACGTCGTGCTACTGCCGTGCCGAACTCAAATGAAATAGTAATTTCGATTTAAGCACGGCAGTAGCACGCCGTTTGAAACCATTAAGCGCGGCACGGCTGAATTAGGTTCGGCACGACTACTTAGCGCGGCAAGCCTTGCCGTGCCGCACGGCAGTAGCACGACTTGGTTTCAAACGTTGTGCTACTGTCGCGCCGAACTCAATTCATAAATTAATTTAACGGATTTTGCATTATTTGCATACTATTACGCATGCGCACTAATAAAAAAAGACAAATCTACCCGTTTTGCCCGAAAGCTTGAGAGAAGAGGAATCCGACGGTGACAATAAATTGCTTAGGGTTAGGGTTAGGGTTAGGGTTTGGAAACGCCGGCACGATCGTAATACAGTAACTTGCTGGCTCTCGTCAAGGGAAACCAGAAGAAGAATAAATGAAAAAACTTTCAAAAGTAATCCTCTCCTTGCAATAACAGTATTCAATATGGACTGTTGCATTCGCCTGCGTTGCCTTCTGGCATTTAAAATTGTCTTAAACAAAACAAACTTCTCGCGCTCTTCGCTAAGGTTTCCCTCCGCCATTTTGGATGGGGCGATACCGCTGGATGGATGGTTTGTTTTGTCTTTTGAATTTGGCGCGACTGCATTAGGTTCGACGTTTGAAACCGCTGCCGTGCTATCGTCGTGCCACTGCCGAGCCAAATTCATTTGAGTTCGGCACGGCAGTAGCACGACGTTTGGAACAGGCCTAATTCAGCCGTGCCGCGCTTAATGGTTTCAAACGGCGTGCTACTGCCGTGCTTAAATCGAAATTACTATTTCATTTGAGTTCGGCACGGCAGTAGCACGACGTTTGGAACAGGCCTTACTCGCAATTTCTCGTAGTTTTGAATTTCCCTTTTGTTTTTCAGAACACCCATATACCTGTACTTTTTTACACCGATGCGATAGAAATTAATCGGGAAAGCATTCCTTGAAATAGGAAGTAGTCCTGTATTCTCAGCGAAAAAGATCGTCAAGTAATCAAAACAACACCGGCCAGATTATAGTCACGTGCTCGGCAACGACTTCTTGAAAGCGATCATCTTTCATTCTTACCATCAAAACAGTCACGTTTGCATAGAAGAATAACAAAACGAAACGATTACAACGGAAAGACCCAAATTGGCGTAGAAAGAAATAATGCTGCAAATTACCATTTTTTTTAAAGTCATGTGTACATGTTTCCGTGGGAATTTCTGTGTCAACAGCTTGCTGTCACTCACAAACTCTTCGTGATTCTCGCTGGTCCTCGTTATGTTTAGCGCATGGACGATTCGAAGACCCTTCAAATTTGGTTTTTAAGTTGATCATAGCACTAATCTGAAACATTTGAAGTCCATTTCAATATAGTAAATGTCGAAACAGGCGTGTAAAGACAATAAAAATATGGCAACGATCAGTGCAATCATAATAGCGCCAGGACTTTGGACTTACTTCTTCGGAAGGATAGATCTCGAGTTCGAAGCCGACTAATTACGACTAATTACGAAGAGTCCACGCTAATTTGCATATCGCAGAGCGCCACAAGAACTCGTTTCTACGCTATCGTGTATCCACGAGTTAAAAAGTAGTAGCAGAAATTTTTTCAATTTTTTTTCAATGACTGTTACGAAAATATTTACTGCTCCAAGTATTTCCAGTATTGCCGTATAAACAAATAAATAGCCTAAGCCACCAAGAGGTAATTTATTTGTTGAAGACGATTACCAAACGTTCAAAAACATGCAAAAAAGCTTCCAGGGAGGGAGGGAAAGGCATATTGCTTGATAAAAGTATAAGTTAATACCCCAGATCCCTCCTGTGAATCTGTATTTGTTCAAATAATTCTCGCACAAAAATTACTATTCAGACTGTTGATTCCAGGCCTAATATCACCCCTGTAGCACAGTTGACTCACGGTGAGAGACAGGTTTGCTTCCGCTCAAAAACCCCTGGCAAACACTTTGTCAATGAAATCCCACACAAGTACGCATTGCGGACCTATTTTTCTACAAAAGTTTTCCGGAATTTGAAAGATAAATAAAAAAAAAACAGTCTTCCTTGGAAAGATGTGGTCAGAAAGTGGTTCTAAAAGATAGTAAGTTCTACAAATGAATGTAAACATGAACAGCAAATAAATCGTCGATGCAGTAATACGATGACTCTCGAACTATTTAGTAAACAGTTGAAGGATAAATACTCTCCTTAGAGCAGATATGATAACCAGTAGAAGAATGGATGTCAGGGCATCGTCCGCAATGTTTTTCTTGGATCAAATGACAAGTATCATGATGTATCACGGCTGAGTTAACAAATCAGCGATAGTATCAGAAACTTTAGGACTCAAAAGCAGTATTTTGAAAGGTGCCAGTAAAGATAAAGTTTGCCTCATCGCGTGAATTTTGTTGAACACAACAGCGGTGTAGGATATAAAGGCGTTCAAAACAAAAATGAGGATGTACGAAAATGTACGATCATTCTGTTGTCAAAAATAAAACAGTTCTGAGCGCTGCCACAGAGAATTTTACTATAAACTAACTTCCCGTTTTCGGACTGGAGATCGCGATCTTTATGAGGGAAATTTTTTTATCAGTTCGTAATTTTTTTGTGAAACTTATGCAAACTTTAAGTCAATGATATAACCTAAAGCTGCCAACTGTCATTTTCTATACTCATAAAATCAAGAAAAAAGAGAGGCTTTTGCTCAGCAACTTTGCGCTAATGCCTAGTAATATGCCAATGATTGACCTTACCTTTTTCAGTCCAATACATTTAATAAATATATGGCAAAATAAGTGACCTTCCGGCTTTAACCCTTGAACTCCCAGAGGAGATTAACATGTAACCTCTCCCTATGATATCCACAAATCATCCCGCAAACAGGTAATGAGAATACTCAAACTTATCAGATAAAAGCTTCAACCTTGATCTAATATCAAATTTTTGTAGCTAATTTATAACGAAATGTGAAGCAGCTACAAGTGAGAATTAACAATCAGATCTTGAGAGTTAAAGGGTTAATGATATTTCAACCGGTTTAAGCTCAGTGTTCGTATATCGAAGTAAGGATTGTTCGGTCACGCTTTTGAATACTTGTCGCAGTTTTTCGTGTCACAAACTGTTTTATAAATTTGGTTTCGATGATAGAAGGGCGAACAGACCCCAATTTCTCTTTAAACACAGGAAACCTTTCGTGCTAACTAAGCCGTGAAGCAACTTCAGACTTGTTAAAATTTGCTCTCAATCATCCTTTCTAATCGGAAACAACGATTATATTTTAGAGTATTAGAGCAATGAGTACAAGAGGGCTCCCAGACACTTTTAACTGCTGTGAAATTAATTACACGAATTGAAGCAAATACCAGCGATGTTTTCTGGAAAAATAATTTTAAACTTCGCTAACTCATAAATCATTTCAGCAAAGCTTCCCTACCCTTTTCTGAAACGCTAGTTCATCGAGTCACTGTGTTTCACGCGTATTTCGCTCAGGAGCGTTCATAAGCACGTTACAGCGAACGAATCAGATTGCTTGAAACATAAGATCGCTGATTGGGTATATGAATATTCACCGCTACAACAATTTTTTCCATGCTGTGTCAACAACATGTAAAAACCTTTGCTCTGGAACAAGGAACTTAATTGCGTGAAAATGTTTCAATGAATTAAAGCGTGATATTGAACACCATACCGACACTCTTTGTAATTATAAAAGTTCTGTTCAACATCATTCCACAAAAAGAACAATCGATGGGAGCAAGATAACAGCGTTTTTGCCCACTTGCACGGTTTATAGATGGAGTCTCTCGTGGTAAGACATAATTTTTTCGATTGTTATGACCCGTAGTCAAGATTTGTGACAATTAATTTTTCAGTAATTTGGCCTCAGTCTCACATCTACAATTAAGAAAAAAACCTAAATAGATGGATATATCTTTTTGTATCACACCATTTGTGTAAACCATTTGTATAATTTACCTCTCTATGCAAAGTCGGGTTTTGATTCTATAGTGTACTAAGCCTTTTTTTCCGCCGAATGATTTAAAAACGGGAAATTACCTCATAATCTTTATTCCATGCTTGTTAATCACAGGTCAACAGGAAGGTCGCTGGAAAAGTCGAGTGGACTGTTTGTCTTGTGGTGCTAGTTTGTTCCTTTAATGGAAAAGGTAGGTTTGATATATATACAGTTGTCAATAAAAGCCTGTATCTTTTGCAGAAAGTTACTTCAAGAAGTATTTCATCGAGGAAGGTCCTAAAATATCAAGTATTGTGCAGCTAAACGCTTTCGACTCAAGAACTTATTTGCTGGGGATAAACTGGACCCATTCTCATTGGAAAGGGGTATAGATTATTTATAGATTACCCCTGTAACATGTTGGACAATAAACCAGTACTATTTTACAAACCTTAGCGGTGAAGCATTGTTCGAGACGAGAGTCTTTCCCAGAGAAGAAAAAACTCTGTTCCGGCACAACCAAGGCTCAAACCTCGATCCTTTCGATCAGAAATTCAGCCCTTCCACGCTTTTAGTTGGTACATAGCAGCGAGATGAATTGAGTTGAATATTAGCAGTTAATGGAAAACGGTCTTTGATATTAAAACAAAATCCTTTATTTTTTCGTAAGCACAAACACGTTTTGTGCCCAACTCAGGATTAAAATGACCCCTAAAAGGGCCAAAAACATATATATATACCCAGCAACATAAACTGTATCACTATTGTTATCTCTTTGGAAGGCATTAGAAAATAAGAAATGAAAAACGGAATGACAAAAAAGGCAGTCTGAACAAACACGCGAGAGTGCAAGAAATATATTTTAGCCCGCTAAAATCTCCATCAAATTTTAGCACGCCAAATGCGCCACAATGCCCAACAAAGTGATCATAACACCTGTTTTATGAGCCCGTTTGAGACCCTCGATGGAATTTAACAAGCGTAAGGCTCGTAAGCTGTTTCTTTTTGTATTGGTTATTTTGATCAGAACATAAATGATCTCTTTTCTGCACTGTAGGAGTAATATGAAAAGTTTAGAGAACTTTCTGTTCTTGTTTTCTTATCGTTTAGAGGTTTGATTATGGTCGAGCATCGAGGTATATCGTTTTATTTCAAAGAAATTTGAACGGACCTTTAGAAAGCTTTACTGACATGTACCTGACTACCGTCGAAAAGTACTTGACGCGCGACGGAATATAGAGTCAGACTTGGTCGTTTTTATTACCGCTTGACCATCAAGTTCTGTTGTTTCGCTAAATACATAGCTCTTCATTTTAAAAGACCAATCGTGAGACACGTAGGTATAGCAAGGAAGCGTTAATGTGTTGATTAGAATGGAAAAAAAACGGGGAGATTGTTCTGAGCGAGTCGCGCGTACTTTGGACGCTTCCGCCTACTGTTAGACAGAAGAAATAGAAAGTAATGCAGCGTTGAATGTTAGTTTTACTAACTAATGTGAAATCTAAGTTGGCATTTAGCTATATGCATCAATAATATGATGAAATGAGATATTTCGTGAAACGCTTGAGCGAACGATCCAAAAGCAACATGAGCACAACACGATAACGAGGACCATCTTTGATCGTTCCACCAGTCCGAGATAACATTGATATCTTGAGATCAAATAGCATGGCAGTCGACCTCACATGAATCCCTGGTGTTGCTAACAACCTGATTATTGTGCGTTCTCTTTCGTCGACCGCTAAATTGCAAAAATTAAAATCTCTTTATTCATTTTAGGTCAGGATTGTGGAATACAGTTTTCTGATGACACTACGGAAAATTCATCCAAGCGTATTATGGGAGGACAAAGTTGTCATGTGTCCCGCTGGCCATGGCAGGTAGCACTGATCTCAGATGGTGAACAAGTCTGTGGGGGGTCTCTGATAACCTCTGACTGGATTGTGACTGCTGCTCACTGTTTCGATAAAGGTATGTCATGACACATGCTCCTCTCAAACTCATTGATACATTCGTGGTTTTGGATCTAAAAAGAAAAAAGAGGCATAATGAAAAGGTAAAGAAAGTGAAAATTCCCTTAAGTCAGACCTTATTCCGATGTTCTAAGACCCAAGCGCCTTTCACTTCGTAAAAGAACTGTTCGCACGGGTGAGTCATGTCAAAGCACACCTTTAAAAAAAAATTATCATTTCAAAGTAAAATTACATTAAAAATCTCCCGAATTTATCAACAGCCATGATTTTAGGAAATGATGGGACACTGAGAGGTCTCTCAATACAGTTGTATGTTGCATAATCAATATACTCAGTGCAATTGGAGAACTTATCACCTTTATTGCGACGGCGAGTCAAAATATTGATATTCACAAGAGTGTGATGATTAACTAGGTTAATTCTCGTGGAAGTTCATTATGGCTAAAAAAGAAAAGGTGTCTGTGGCCACTCCACCTTGATTCCCGACCACAGAGGGCCAACGCTTCCAACACTGTATAGATTTGAAAATCCATCTCACCGATCCTGATTTTTCTGCGACCTTATCAATCTCCATTTTGCTAACAAGGCATAATTTCTTCTCTCACAGATGCTATCCCAACTCACTGGAGTGTTATAGCAGGTGAACGCAATTTAAAAGTGAATGCATCTCTCAAAAGAAGCTTGGAGATTTCTAATATCTATCTTCACCCACAATATACATCCAACGCACCAACGTACGAGTTTCCGTCGGACTATGACGTTGGTGAGTAGAATTTGAAGGAAAAAAACTAGAGAGCAGAATGGAATACAGAATTATATTTTCTTAAAGGAAAGCCCAATGATAACCAGGTCAACGTACATATGCAGCCTACAGAAAGTTCTTACATACCTGAAAGGGATATTCTTCTCAGGTAGAGCGCTGCAAGTGTGCCTCATACATGAATTGAGTTTTTTAATCAGTTAGTTTTTAGTAAGACTAAGAGAGCATAGAATATGAGTAGAAGTAGATTAAGGATTATTAAAAAGTCGAAAACTGGTGGAGGTAGGGGAGAAAGGGAATGGAAGTGTGCCATCATGTCCCCTTCGTTTATTAATAGAACTTGGCAGCTCGATTAGTGAGACATGGCCTGCACTGAAGAATAGAGGCTGTAGATTTTGATTTTTATTCGTTGAATTCAATTCAAATTCAACTCACTGATAAGCCAATATATGGATGACCTATAAATTTGGTTAGTTTTATGGCTTATAACTTTTTAAGTTGGAGGAGAAATAGCGGGAGGGGGGAGGGACGCTATGTTTAATCGAGCGGGTACTAATCATGTCTTGTGGGACAAAAGCTACACTTAACCACACAAAACTTTAGAAAGAACCTTGAGTGCATAGGTATTTTTATATTTTTTCCCTCAGCCATGGTTCTTTTGAAGCAGAAGTTGTTATTAACAAGCTGTACCTTTCCAATATGCTTGATGCCAAACGATGCACGTTTTCTCCCAGGCACTACATGCTACGTTACCGGCTGGGGAAGACTGGCAACTAATGGCCCTCACCCAACGATGCTTCAGGAGGCACAGGTTCCACTCGTGTCGAGGGAACTGTGTAACAACCCGGAGATTTATAACGGCCTCATACATGAAAGGGCTCTCTGCGCAGGTTCAGCTGAAGGAGGAGTGGGACCGTGTCAGTTTGACAGTGGAGGACCGCTGGCGTGTCAAGAAAGTGGGGTATGGTACCTTTCTGGCGTCGTTTCGTGGGGAGTGGGGTGCGGAGAGCCCAATAAACTGGGTGTGTACAGTGATATGAGTGTTCTGATGGATTGGGTGAAAGATATGGTTGCTACAGACGCTAGTTTCATTTGACGAAGTAAGAATGAGATTGCCTCGCTAGAGAAAACAATCTATTGTGACGTCCAATCATCATCGCCTCACAACTCTTGTCAATCCGTGATCGGATCTGAGATAAGGCATGTACTAACCATTTATAAACTAAAACGCAATCACTTCACCGAAAACCTCTGCTTAAACCTTCGGTGTGTTCACAAAATGTTGATTCAGATGCCGTAACGAAGGAGGACAGGTTAGACAGCATCCATGGGCTTTCACCGGGGGAACCATTGTTGTTGTTGTTCATCTTCACTATTAATCTGCAGTTCAAACATAAGACATTTCTTTATTCACAGTAGTTAATAACATATTTACATATTTACAGGGCTCATTAAGCAAGTTTGGGATTTCAGAGCCTGTTTACATGGATGTGGGGGAACCCAGGTAGGTAAGGTAACCCGCCTAGCCGTGGCCGAAAAAATAGCCCACGTTCACATAAATCTTAAAAACCCGGGAAACCGGGCTGAATTTTTTCGAATAAAGGGGGCAAGTTTCTAAAAAAAAAAGTGTGGTGCTGCGTCAGTGGCAGAGTGTAACAGATAATTTAATGTTAACAACTGAGTTGAAAACGTAAATTGGCCACCGTAAAGAGTGCATATGGCAGTTTGCGGCCTTTCCCAAGATCTAGGCAGTTCAGAAAGCCGCAAAACAGTAGAGCAAAAATTTATCTTCCAAATCGGCACTTCTAGTCCCCACAGCATCAACGAGCACTTTTCATTCACCTAATTTATTCTTGTTTTCTCGTCACCATATTCCCACCAATAGCGTAGCTCCATTTCCTGCATATAAATCCACACACAACCCACAATTCCTCCAATCGCCCTAACGAAGGGCTAACGCTCGAAACGTCAGCCTTTAAATTCTTTACGGTGGCCAATTCAACTCAGTTGTTAACACTTAATTACCTGAAGTTTTTCGAGGTTGTTTGTAATTAAAGATGTCACTACGGTGACGTGTTATAAAACGTTGCCGCAAAAACATAATGCATTTTCTTCAAAGATTTTGGCCAATAGCTCGATGTATTCACCGTTTCTGACGGTAAAGCGTCTTCACTTCAATATAACATGTGAATGTAGTGTTGAGCTCAAAGTAAAAAGGTAACTAAATAGCCGTCGAGGTTTCATTACTAGGAGGACGTAAAAATGGGTGTTTTCACGTTTTAGCTCTGCATTGGGACGGTTAGGAAATGTACAAAGTTTTAACACACCGGTGTTTCGTTAATTTTGTGCTCATTTGACCTTTTTGGAACATGAACACGACCCCGGCTAGGCGGGTTACCCTACCTTGGGACGTTTACATGACAGGATAACCCTTCTCAGCAGACCGGGCAAGCGGGTCACCCCAAGTAAACGTGACCAAGATGAAATAAGAGATTATATGAACAGGAGTGTTACCCCACCTGGGCGGGTTACCTCACCTACCAGGGGTTCGCCACCTCCATGTGAACAGGCTCTCAGTCGTTTAAGCTTCTTGGCGTTACGCTCTAAAAGTTTGCTAACCTACAGGCGTCTTATAAAGGGCGAGTTCACATTAAGAAGTACACGATCGTTTGTTCAATCGGCCATGTTTAATTTGGAGATAGAGGCAGTGGGTAAGAGGGTGGGGAAAGGGGAAGACTTCACTCCCCCACTCCTACCCCTCTCATTATTTTTGACCGTCGACCTCCCCTTGGTACAAATCTCTTTCTCTCCCCAGGCTTTCGCTGTTATTAAATTAAAAGATGGCGGCCATGATATTCACTAAGGAAATACTTAGCGTTCGCTGGCATAAATTACGCCTGCTCTGCGACTAATAGTTTGCCTGTTGAAGTATATTGTTAACCGCTTTACTAAAAGTGTTCGCTAGTTCGGAGTCGAGTGTTCTGGACGCTGATTAAGCTTTGGCGATGATCTCTGTGGCAGGAATGTGTTCTTAAGAGCTACACCGAAGTTCAGTCCTTTCTTTGGCTATCTCAGCATCACCTTTATAAGGTAACGGGTATCCAGTCAACCTTACCGTCTAGAGAGAACTATCGTGACTAAAGCGACGTACGAGTACTACTAGTGGCATACGAGTGCATACAAGTGACAGACGAGTACATACTAGTGAATACTGATATACATGAAGGAATGGTCAAAACATCGTGATCCACATCGGTACTGACTATAAACATAGTTAGTAGAGGAGACTCTACTAACTATGCTGTAAACGAATACAAATTGGTCAATTGTTCTTAAAGCAAAAATGGTAAGTTACAGATTCAAATTAAGAAAAATTGAAACAAATTGTACCAGTTTACGATATATTTCGTTTACCTATAAAACTCTAGGTCTTTCATTTCCTTTTTTTTCGTTTCTTGTGTATCTTTTAGTGTCTTTATATGTGCAAGCGATTATCTTTGTGTTCTCTTGAGATGTGTTGTTTCTTCATTTCTGTCTTATTTCCAGCGTGATATAATTAAGTCAAATTTTATTTAGTTCAGAGAAAATAACATCTGTTATCTGCAGATCAAAGAAATATCTTGTGTATATATAAAAAAATAAAATAAAATAAAAGAGTGAAAGTGTGATGGGGTACCGTTTGGAAAATATTAAACAACCGTCCGTCAATGAGACCAGCGAAGGTCATGCGAGACCATCGACGGAAACAAAGGAAGTCAAAACAGAGTCTCCTACAGTCACTGCCTCGCT
Organism: Pocillopora verrucosa; assembly: GCF_036669915.1. NCBI lineage: Eukaryota > Metazoa > Cnidaria > Anthozoa > Scleractinia > Pocilloporidae > Pocillopora > Pocillopora verrucosa. The sequence continues at coordinate 8,957,040 of NC_089323.1, forward strand.
CTCTTGGGAGCTATGAAAATTTAATCAGGTGGTAAATTTTATTTATTGATACGCGGAGATCAGTTACAAAGGCGTAAATGGGATGAATTTTTCTTTGTTTGTCGTCTTTGTTATTGTGGTTCACTGTGCCCAGAGAAAGCGATATCTACAATACATTGTAAATGATAAGCACAATCGAATAAGCGAGATCTTCGATACTTACTCCCTCTTTGCATCTTTTAGCCCTTTATGGTGTAGAACAGGTCGATTCAAAGACTTTACGCTTCCAATAGATATAAAAAGAGGGATTTTGACACATTTGAAAAAAACCTTGATTTTAGGGCAACTCATAAATTTAACCCTGATTTCAAGTCAACCTTGAAATCAGCCTTAATTTAAAAAAAAAACATTTCTTGCACATTTTGGAGACAATCTTGATTTCAAGGCCACTTGAAAATTCACAGGTGAGTGATATTCACAATGTCTCACTCATGGCTTCTGAAGAGGGTTGTGAACGATTCTCTTGTCGCGCCATCGGGGTGTTAATTGTTTGTGTGAATATTTTCAAGTATCAACGTTGTACCTTCTCGCAAAGAAGTCGTGATGTGCCTTGCTTTATTCTTCTGTTAAAACAGACTTATCTAATCACTGTGAAAGAAGACTGGCGTGAGAACAGGTACCTGCTTTTTATTAGAAGCCTCTTTAAGACACGCTAAGTTATTTCAAACTTTCAGGGACAAGTTTGAAGAAAGACCGATAGAAATTTCAGGGAAAAATATGCCACATTTATTGATATTAATCGATTATTCACAGGCGCGCGCTTTTTCGATGAAACGTTTTTAAAAAAAAATTTATTTTGTTTTTAAAAGACCTGCGCAACAACGTCAGAGTTGTTATGGAAACTTTTTAACATTAATTTTCACAAAATCGCTCACCGTTGAAAACTTATCTGATGCATAAGAAAAGGTTGATCCTTGAATAAGGCATATGGATCGTGGTTTATAAGAGTTTCATTTTCGATCAAAAATTTGCTTCTTTCAAAGCTTCAACTGTCTCAAAAACGACTTCACGGATTTTTCTTCTATATTTTGGCTTAGAAAGCACATGAACATTTATATGAAACGACGTAATCACTTTTTTAAGTGAAAAATATAACTTTCTGCGTAAATTAGATTCACCTACTTTATTTGTCTCACGTGCGGGTTTTTATTTATTTTGAAACGCTAATCTATTTTAAAAATCCTCAGCGTCTGCCATTATGAAATCTTTCGCGTCGAGGTAATGATCAATAGTTCTTTCGATAAATCCCTTCAAACGGTTTATAAATTGCGGAAACCTCTTGTTATTTGTTTTGAAAGATAAATATTCTCTGTCGTTACAAAACTGAAAGATAAATATTCTCTGTTGTTACAGAACCAAAAGGTGCATCTTCCACTTGCTGATTGGTTAAATTGAAACGACTCGTCATGCGACTTAAGCATATAAACTGTTGATGACACGTGGGGGGATACAAAATCTAGACAAAAATTATAAAGACGCTTTTATGTCTTCTGAATTTTTGTCTCGATATAAACAGAGAAAACCCGTATGGCCTCTTGTTAAATTTAAATCTCATTTCGTTAATTATGTTTACGAGTTATCCGATGATATGGTAGAGGTCAGATTGATTTCAACTGGACTGGTATCAGCGTTCTTGATTGAATCGCTCAACCATGAATATGGTGACTCCCGTTATTGGAGGCCATACATTTTGACCGAGAAAGTTGATCACTGATCCTGCAGTCTTGGAAATGAAGCCGGTTATTGAGCCTATGAGACTTGGGAGAATATCCGAGATCTTACTTCCAAGAGTCTTAAAACCAACCCCAACACCTTTTGCAACAGACTTCAGGCCTCTTGTCAATGCGCTCACAATCACCCCAATCGTTGTTCCGACTGCGAGTGCAACAGCTGAGACTATAAAACCGTATTTCTTGAATTTGTTTCTCTCTTAGTGACGTGCTTTCTTCAAGTTCTTCTCTCTCATCCTCAAGAGCATCAATCCGCTCTTGTTTTCTAATATCCTCTCTCTTGCTCGATTTTCATTCTCATCATCAGCAATTCCCCGATCCTCCTGAATAGGCTTCTGTTCTTCTTCAATTGTTTTATCTTTCTCAGCAATCAAAACCTCTCGCTCCGGGCCGAGTAAAGTTTTGATTTGTTTTGGGAGTGATCGATTCAACCTTTGCTTATTCGTACCCCTTTCTTCACTACACTTTTGTCCTGGCCAAAAATCTTTACCTGCAACCTTCCTGTTTTACTAGAAGAAACCTCGAGTTGCGAAGCTTTTGCCTCGGGATAATTTCTGGTATGGGAGTCCCATGCCTTCTCATTTGAAAGATGTTTCAGCAGTCTCCGATGAAATTGAATTATAATCAGGTATAAATGGTGTTGTTATTTCCTTCAATTTCATCATCATCGTCATCGTCATTGTGTTCCAAAAGAAGACCGCGCGATTCACATTTAACCCTAATAGGGCATCTCCATGTGAAGTTCTCAGAGTCCCAGGTCCAAAGCGTGATGACGGAGTTGTCCTTGTGCCAGGATCTCTTTCACTCATCTTTGACTTGGCAGTTAGTGGTCGCGCAAACAATTATACCGTGAACAATGTCACAAGAGCTCGTGTTGACAGGTTGACTGTGAAATTCGCAGGAGAAATCGCGCAGAACACTGATGGTATGGCCTATTCAAGCTATATGAGGACCTCTTCTTGACTGATAATGAGAGGGCGAGCGTGTTTAGAGAAGGTATTCAATCTGGAGACCTTTAGAAGATAAGATGCAAGACTGGGGATAAGAGGACTTCAGGTGTTGATAAAGAGAATAAGCTCAATGAAGTTTATGGGAACAAATATAGGATTCCATTGGATTATGAGATTCTGAAGGATCATGGAGTCTCATCCCCAAGAGCTCTTCCTGATGAGCTTCTTTACGAGCTCAGGCTTGCACCTGCAGGCAATGTTGCGATAAGATCTCACGAGACACCTATGAATTGACTAACATCCAGCTTAAGTATGAAGTCATTCAAAGTGAAGAACTTGCAGATGAGGCCATGTCTAAGTACAAAAATGGAAAAGGATTCATGTACGAGCACGTCACTCATCTCAAGACAATCTCAGTAGATAAAGGATCAGACACAATCATCAATAAGAGCATCAATGTTCCAAGGAGGTCAATGAAGGGACTTCTTTTTTACGAGCCATATGTCGCTGGTGCGAGAGACAGTGAGAAGACATTTAATCCCGTCATCACTAAAGTGAAGGTGATTGTCAATGGAATCCCAAATAAGGTTAACAGCTAAGGAATGGAGACAAGAGATATGTGGTAAGAGGTCTTCAGAAGATTTAGAGAGGCAAACAGCGCGATTAATGCAACAGACGTCTATGCTGGAGACAGATTCGCTCTTTTCATTGATCTCAGGAGTATGGGAGACAATGAGCTTCATGGAAGTGGATTAAGATTGGTGAATACCAAAGAAGGAGTTAGTTCAGCTCGCATTGGATTCAGGGAATATAAAATGTCACGTCTTCATCCTCTCAGATGCTCAGCTCAAGATCACCAACACAGAGCTTGAAAGCGTGACCTATTAATGAGATAACTCCTCATTTATAAAGCCAAATGTTCGATCATCTCTCTCGAAACAATATAGAAATTTACTACAAACCTACCCGCTTATAGGCTCAAACTTGTTTGTTGCCACAAACTGTTTGAAAAAAATAAATTTGAAAGATTTGTGACGCGCCAAAAAAGAGGCTCAAATGAATTTTTTTCTTTTTTCAGTTCATGGCTTTTGCATTCTTCAAGATTCTGAACGTCATACTTTATTCTTATAAGAGTAACACCGTTTTCCACTCATAATTCTTTCTCTCGTCTCTCCTTCTCTGGCTTTCGAATTGCCTGTATGTTTGATGATATGGGTTTGGATATTCATGATGTTGAATACCGTCCAATTCGAAAGTTAATTCAGTGTATCACAAAAACCATCTAATTCAAGCAAAAATCCTGTTTAATGATTCCAAAGCCAGGATGGCCTGACATCAGGAAATTTTTTCATTGAAAATATTCTCAAAGATTTTACGGCACCTTTCCTCATTAATAAATTTTTTTTGTCGTTTATTTTTTAATTTATCTCACCCAGAAGTTTTTTCTTATCCGATCTCCTCTTGACAAAAGGCCTATCATTAAATTGAATTATTTTGTGAGTATTGGAATTAAATTTGTTTCCATACTAACAACATGTACGATTTTTTAAGAAATTTTGTTTTTATGCAATGTAAAAAATGGAAAACAAAAAAAGGTTCCACAATTAAAACCTCAAGCCAAACGCCTCGGACTCAAAAGATATTCAAGACTACGAAAACAGGATTTGATTAAGTTGATTTCTGTTATTCTTGACATCTAGTTACAGAAATTGATGCTCCACTATTGACACCAACAAGATATGTCAGGCCTTGAGTTGATGAGTCTACCACTCCGCGGCTTGGCCCCTTAGGGCCCTTTCAAAGGTTTGGCCAAAGGCCCGGACCTATGGGGCTTACCCCCTCGGAGCTTGAACAACAAAGACGGAATAAAATCAGAGAAATCGAGGAGATGCATGAATTGAGAAGGCCTACTTCAGAGGAAGTAGCCTGCGGAGGTGAATGGAATGAATTTGTTAAAAGTTATAAGCCAATTTGCAATTCACGAGTCAGCCAGGGCAAGGCAACTTAGAATTGAAGGAATTGAAGGTTTTGGATGGAGAGAGTTCATGGAAAAAGTCAAAGCAGAGGTCTTGATGATAATGAGAGAAAATCGTCAAATGAAGGTCAAGATACTCTTGTGTGGGATGATAACGGAAAATGAAGATGGATCAGTCCAGCTTCAAGATGCATTTTTCCACACCGAAGTGATCGAAATTCTTCGCGCAACAGATGGATCACAAGCATTCGATAGACTCGTGCAAACATTTGACGAAAGAAGTCAAAAGCCTAATTAAAAAGGAAGCAATTGGAGATTTCAAAGAGTGATATCTCTTGACATCCATCTTACCGAATTCAGACCGTTGAACGACAGCTCTTACATCAAACTCCCAGAATTCATTAAAAGTGAGAAAGTAGTAGTAAACATGGTGAATGGAGATGAAGAATGCTTCGAGTGTGAAGTAACAAGAGCAATCAACCCTGTAGTCTCTAACACCAAAGAATAACAAAGATTCTCAAAGCAAAATCTGAGAAGATACACTAGAGCGACATTGTCTTCCCTGTCGAGCTTGACAAGATAAGCAAAAATTGAAGAGCGGAATGAAGACATTGCAGTAAATGTGCTAGCCTTCGGTGGGTCGCTACGCGGCTTGGTTATGAACGAGTCTCTTTGAGGTCCGGCCGAAGGCTTAATTTTTATCCATTAAAGATCAGCCAAGAGGAAAATAGGAAGCACGTCATAAATCTTCTTCTTATAGCAGATAAAGAAAAGAAGCACTACTGCCTGATGAGCAACATGAGCAGGTTCCTCTCGAGTTAAACCTTAAAGCCTAAGGAAGCGAAAGAGTATTTCCTCAGATGTCTAAATCACTTCTCAAATTCAAAAGTTACCACCGCTCAATAAGAGTACCCTTTGTGGTTTATGCTGACTTTTAGGGAAGTATCATAGAGCAGTCACTGCATATGCAGCCTACAATTCAATAAGCCAAAGTTTTCTCCTGTGATATTCCACAATTCAGCAAACTATAATTCTCATCTATTCGTTAAGAATCTCGGCAAAAGCGAAGGAAACATCAAATGCATTCCCAATAATAAGGAGAAGTACATCAGCTTCAGCAAAGATGTTGTAGCTGCGAATATTAGAAATGAAGAAGAAAAAGAAGTCAAAGTGAAGAATTAGCTTCGCTTTATCGACAGCTTCAAGTTCATGGCTTCTTCCCTTGATAAATTAGTTTCAAACCTGAGTTTTGAGAAACTGAACAGAACCGAGAAAGTATTCAAGGACAAAATCGAGTTGGTCTCAAGAAAGGGTGTGTACCCATACGATTACATGAGCAGCACTGAAAAGTTCAATAAATAAGTTTGCCATCAACTGAAAAATGCTACACTCAGCTGACTGATTGTGGAATTTTAGAGGAAGATTATGAGCACGCGCAGAAGGCCTGGAAAGAGTTCAAATTGAACACTATGGGTGATCACCGTGATCTTTATCTCAAGACAGCGTTTTCTTGCTTGCAGATGTTTCGAAGAGTTCAGAAGTGCTTGTCTTGAGAATTGTGGCTTAGACCCTGCTTGGTATTACACATCACCTAGTTTATCATTTGATGCCTCATTGAAATGTCACGACAAAAATTTGAATACTCACTGATATAAACATGCTGCTGATAGCAGCTAAAAAACAAGGGAAATTTGTCATCCTGCCCCCATTATTGACAACTTGGCAGCTTAATTATCGAGAAAAGCTCCGCACTGAAGAATATAAGCTACCGCTTTTGATTGCTATTCGCTATATTTATTTCAATTCAAATTCAGACTGATCGCAGTAATAAGCCCACACATGTGAACTCTCGTGAACTCTAGTTACGTTTACAGTAGATTATAACACACCCAATAATTTTGGCGCAATTCTATTTGCTACGTTTTGTCAAGGAGTGCAAAATCACCAGACAGGCAATAACCCCATTGTATGTCGATATTTGTCCTCCGATTATTTCCGTCGAAAAGAAACAAAGTCAGCGGGAAAAATACCAGCTCAAGAGTTTTACTTTTTCATTTTTATTACTTTACATGAAAGAAAAACGAACTCTTTTTTCAGTGATAGTGATGGTGATGGTGATGGTGATGGTGATGGTCAAATTAAAAAGCTGGTCCCAAATAACACTCCGAAAAGTACAAAAGATTAAAAAAGAAATTGCTGTCAACGCGTAATACGAAAATTACTGGAAGTAATGAAGCCCATCACGCGGTTGGTATGTCCACTGATAATTTCCTTTACTTTCCCTCAAAGCTTCGCTTCTCGGCTAGATATTCATTTCTCGGACAATAAAAGCCAAATATGATACTCAGAACAACTTAATGTAATTTACTATTGTTAAAATAATTGGATTAACTTAACAGTTTTTTAACTAAATGAAAAATTGGGCTTTTCAATCTTTTCTTTTGTTTTAAGTCCTTAAAAAATTGGGGTCACGACGCGTTCTCTAAGTATTTCAGATTTTTAAATTAGTCATCACATCTCGTTCTAGCACACAAACACCTCCACTGTTGCTAAAACACTTTTCTTCCATTTTCTGAAGTTTTCCATGGAAACATATCGTCCACTACGTTTTCCTTTTTTTCGGTTTTGAAGCGAAAAAAGTCATGATTGAGCCAATTTGACTCGCAACATGTAGGGATAAATAGTCCTTCCATAGGACACGGATAACTATAAATGTAGGAAATGTTGGTCTCTTGCATGGTCATTGAGAGAGCCGACTTGTTTCACTCACCCAAGCACACGTGACCATGGCGTGATGCATAGCATAATCCGCACTGGCAAAGCGGGCACGGCTCCCTTGTGATAGTTATCTTGCAAAGTGAAGTCAAATTATTTGAATAAAGGGGGTAAGTTTCAAAAGAAACTGCGTTACTGCGTCGTTAGAGGAGTACAACAAGATAATTTGGTTTTATCAACTGAGTTAATAATGTAAATTGCCCACCGTAAATAGTTTCAAAGCTGACATTTCAAGCGTTGAAACTCTTTACGGTGTACAATTTACATTATCAACTCAGCTGATAAAACCAAATTATTTGAGTTAGTTGATAGGATAGTTGTGAAGGGATTTTTTTTTCTTTCGGAAAAATCTTATGGATATCTAATGGTTTAAACCCGGGAGTAACATCTTGTGAGCTATTAAAATTTAATCAGGTGATAAATATTATTTACTGATACGCAGAGATCAGATACAATTCAACCAACTGTCGATGAGAAGGTTTAAATGAAGATGTATGTTTTTTTCTTTTTCATTTTTCTTCTTGCCGTGACTCACTGTGCACAAGGTATGCGATGCCTACAATATATTGTAAGTGATACGCAAAGGTGAATAATTGAAATTTAGGATACTTCTCCCTTTCCAATTTTTAACCCTTTGTGGTGTAGAATCATAGGTCGACTTAAAGACATAGTGCTTCCTTTTATTTGTACCTAACAATAAATCTACTAAGAAAAAAGGCTAGGGCGCTATGAGTTAGACAAACTGAGGAACTGAAATAAAATAGGTTTCAATAGAAACGAAAAATATTTCTCGCAAAAGTGATACCTTTTGTAGTGAAAACTGGATAACGAAAGGAAGCAATTTTTAATTTCGTCGCTAACAATAATCCCCCACACTTTTCTACCCTTACCAACTATGTAACGCTAATATTAGACATATCGTCAATCTTGAGTTCCTAAACTTGTTTTTCATCTACAACTGAACTGTAAAATTGCTCAATAGAACAGGTATAAAAATCGTATAAGTTTCTAGTCAGTTTTGGTGATCGTATTACCTTCTATAGAGGATGTGTACGTATGAAGTAAGAGTCATTCAGATATTTGGAGTGGGTGTCCACACTGATTCTTAAACATACTGGTTATCCTTTGTTTAAAAATACACTACCCGCTGCAAAAAATGGAAAAACGTATTGAAGCACAGACTTAACAGCCACCATAGCACAAGAATTGATTTGTGGAAGAGTGTGTAAAATCACGAAAGGATCAGAAGAAATGTGACCTTCCCGAATTACGCAATCGAAGTATTTTTGTATTGAAATATTTGAATCTAATCCAGAAGAAGCCATTTTTTTTTATTAAAGTAGGTGTTTCTCACACGGATTTTTAATAAGCTGAGATATGCCAATGTTAAGAATTAATCTGTTCGCGAGCGCGCGTTGGATACAGGATGGTAAATAGTCAAAGAGGAGAATCCTTATTTACATGTTTCACACATTCACGGACATTAACCTTAGCCTTAGCAGTAATTGCTAAATAATGCTTTGCTCTCAGTGAGAAATTACTTCTAACAGTCAATTACTGTTTTGTTTGATGCTTTTGTTAAATTACTATGTCTTTACTTTTGAATAGGTAAAATAGAGAAATGCGACCGAAAAATTGACCTGGCGGTCGTTTTGGACGTTTCAGGGAGTATAAAAGAAGAAAACTTAAGCCTCGCAAAGAAATTTGCCAAAACACTTCTAAGACGATTCAGAATCTCCAGAGACAACGTTCGTGTGTCACTTGTGGCGTACTCGGAGTCGGTGAAGATCTATTCCGCGTTCGAGGACGACCAGGAGGAAGAAGGGCTTGAGCGAAAAGTGAACAATGTCTTCTTTGAAGGATCTTCCACGGCGACATCGAAATGCTTAACAATATTAAACAGTCGTCTGTTTGTGCAAGAATCTGGGTCAAGAATCAAGGAGCCTGGTAAGTCCTCTAAGGAAATAACATGTCATTGCAGGTCATAGACAAAAGAAAAGATAAAGAAATCGACTTGACTTCGCCCACGGCACTGTAGAATAGGGAAGAAGTATTAATACAAGAACAAATACAATTTTGGCAAGTAACATGATGAAACGTCATAGCGACGGTCGAACCGTTCTAAAAAAGATTATCGTTCTGTTATGATACTTAAATGCTAGTTTATGTAGCTTTCCTTTTTCTTTTGTAGAAAATAGGTTGAAAGATGTTTCGGAAATAGCAAAAGTTCGTAAGGCTCACAAAATCATGATAAATAACGTGAGTTGTTTACATTTCAATAGATATGAATATTTGGCCTTTACGTTTTATAAGATATTCATTTGTAAACCTTTTCAAACGTTTGGTTTACTACTGATTTTAGTCATCGTCACAATACAAACTACAATGTTAATAATTGACTATGAATATGTGAAAATCATTAGCGTGAAATGCGGATTATTTATTGCTTCACGGTTTTATTACGAACCAAAAAAATGATCAGCTCCCAGCTAGCTTGTCAGCTCAGTTGGCAGAGCGCTGCACTGGTGTCGCAAAGATCAGGGGTTGAACTCCCGTGCGGGCCGGTTTTTTTGTTTTGTTTTTTTTGTTTTTGGTTTTTTTTTTTCAGGCTTTATTTTCCCTAATGATTAAGTAGTATTCATTACTATAAAGATTCCTCATATATTCATTTAAAGTGTTAGTAATCCACTCCTCCTTGGTAGGACTGCGGAAGACTGTATTCATTATTTTGAGGTCAATAATTGTGCAGGTTGCATGCAATTCCATCACTTCAATGGTGACCATTAAGCGAAGCTGATGTTTGTCGCAGAGTCTCCAGAGAGACTAGGGCGAGTTTAAGGTTTTGTCAGCTCGGAGACGATATGGGGAGAGAAGTCTCTACTGAATTTGAACTCTAGAGATTTGGACGAACCTTTCGCCCAAAGATTAGTTTACAATAAGGTTTTCTCAGTCGGTTATCTTTGCCAACAATGTTCTGGTTAGAAATATTTCAATAGACTTGTCTTTCTTTCCGTCTTCTGTTCTTTACAGATGTTAGAAAAGTTGCTGTTGTCGTCACGGATGGATTTAGTTTCATCGGACCCGGAATTGTAAAACTGAGGGCCGATGAACTGAAAAAAAGAGGAATCGAAGTGTTCGCAATCGGAATTACCAAAAGAATGGGGGACGACGAGTTGATAAACTTATCCAGCAAACCTGTCCAAAAACATTTCTTAAGGCTAACTGATAAGGACTCAATCGAAAGAATAACTGATAACATTGTCCAAGAAATCTGCAAAGAGGGAAACTACTTCCCTCAAATTTGATAGGAAAGAAAGTTTGCATCGTGAATCAGACTACTTGCAAAACTGTTTGTTAATTTACGCACAATCACAACAAATCAAGTCTCCCGTTTGAAGTTCAGAGAGCCCATAGCACTTTGTGTCTCCACTTCCTCAAAACTTATTATCTGGTAGAAGGTTCCCTTTCTGCTAAAGGTTGTTCTATTTTTGGTTCATCGTATCAATCTTGCAATTATTTTCAAAACCATTATTTAATCGTGGTAACTCTGAAAGTACACGACAGAATTTTTCAAAGAATACCTTTTTCAGTCGAAAACCAAATTTAAGAAGTCACTAACCATTTATTTAATTATGAAAATGTCTGTGCTTGCCACTTGAAACGTAAATTATCATGACATCTTGAAAATCTGATTAAGGTTTTATTTTCCTGCTTTTTCCATAACTCAGTGTAAGTTGTGAAATACAGAAACTACTGCACTGTTTAGAGAATTTCGTAACCTGTTTTTGTAACCACATTTCAGACTCAAGCATCGCTCAGAGCCTTTGAATTATCTTGTCCCAGGTTTTCAAAATGTAAAGTTTGCAGATTCCCTCTCCTTCACTTCGTAATAATTGGCCGTTTTTATGCTAGAGACGTTAAAGTTGTCTAAGACGTTAAAGTCGTCTCGAGACGACTCATGGCTAGAAATCGAGGTCAGTCAGCGGCTGATGTCGCGGACGCAACACGAGCTGCGTTTCACCTCACTGCGTCTGCGCATCCCACTAAAATCAAACATCTTCTTTTTTGAGTTGAGTTCCTCTTTCCTCCTTGTCCCTTTGGCCTTTGCATATTCACTTTGTACTTTTCCACAAATTTTTCTTAAAGATTCATTAACTTCTAGTCTAATTTTTTCATTACTGCTAATTGCAAATGCATTTCCCGGAACAGAGTAATCAAACAGATCAACATAAGTATAAGATAATTTCATGTTTGACTCATGCATGTGCAAATTTGATGGGGTTGAACAAGATGGTTCTCCATTGCCATAGGTGTGATTTCTATCATTTTTCTGTGTCTTGATAAAATCATGCCACAATTTCAGCAAAGGGTAGGGTACGTCCACAGCTAAGATGATATTCCTTGTCACTGTCTTAGCAGCATAGGCTAAAGAGGGACTTTCAATCCCCAACTTCCATTTTAAAAATTAATCAAATGGAGGTGTATCAGACATTTTGCAGCGCTGATAACTTCTTTATTATTTTCTTTCCGAGATATTGCTTGAGAAGCTGTTAAAATCTTGTCCAAGTAAAAAGCTTACTATTTTGTTTTTCAAGTCATATTATTTTCGGGCCAATGCTGCAATCTACGTCAATCTTTGAGCCTTCAGTAGCTGCCCTGTAGCGGTATTGTCCATAACAGGCTAGGTTATTATGTTTTTACAAAATGGCGATCGAAGGAGTTTGGGAATTACTACATCACGGGCGACGAGCGGGGATGAAGAAATGACCGAAATAGGAGTGGTCAGCGGAGAAACAAATTTAATACTTCATATGGAGACATATCAGTTGTAGTTGCAGAAAAAAATAGTGTTGTAAAGCCAAAATGTTAACAGTATACTTCGCTAAATAAAATGTGAAGCAATTTTTCAAAAGTGTAGATAGCACATATATATTTTACTGCTGTATTAAACAATGGAGGTATCGGGAAAGGAATCGGTGGCATTCAAAAAGGCACCAAGGAGAATTATATTTACGTTTTATAACTTGCAAAAAACAATCTATTGTAAAGCCAAAATGTCACCAGGTTATACTTCGCTTATTCAAAAGTTAAGCAATTTTCCAAACGCTTTGACTGGAACAATATTTTTATTGCTATATTAACCAACGGAGGCATCTGGAAAGGCATCAGTGACACCGGGAAAGGCATCAAGAAGAATGATATTCACGATATGTAACTTGTTGTATGACGGAAAAAAGTATCTTGACTTGTTTAAGGCGTAAATCACAGTCGGTTTGCTTTTCACTTGAATTTTGCAATCTCTACTTTCGATTACGGAAAAATGAAAAGCTAACCAACTCTAAAAAAATTTCGTTGTAGATTTCTATATTTTTAGAGTCATTAATAAGTTTGTTTCTACAGCCTTTAGATAAGAAATTTTAAATTTCCATCAGCTGTAGTTCTTTAAGTGTTTATTATTTTATATATATGTATATATATATATATATATATATATATATAATCAATGGCCTCATTTCACGTGAAAAAGGCATGTAGTAAAACACTGAGCTTCGAGAAACAGCCAAGTTAAGGCTAATGTGTTTACCATGCTTAAATATTTATAATCAGGGCCACTCGTTTAGGAGAGCTTTTTTCAGAAGAACTAGGCGTTAAAATAATTCTGTTTTCCGTTCGAAGTGTTTTTTTTTTTCCTATTTTATTTAACAAATGAACTCGGGATAAAAACTTAATTTTCGAAGCGAACGGCAGGTGAAATGTTGTGTTGGTGTCTCTGTTCCCCCCCCCCCCCCCCACGTCTCTACGAAAGGTACATCCAGACAGCCTGCATGAAAAAACTGACCACAGCTATCGCACCAAATTTAAAAAAAAAATCTTTAAAACTAAACTGGTGGGTAGCACTCTACGAACGGTAGTTGTAAAATTTCTTTATTCTCCGACGCGTTTCGTTTAACTGTCGTAGACTTCTTCGGGGAGTTTTACAATTTAACACTAAACACCTGTATTTATAAGCCATAGTTAGTGGCTATACGGGAGCCAATGACCATAAAGGCTTGGCCGGACCTACGAATAGGAAAAGGTGAAGTTGCGGAAAATTTGAAAATTTTTTGGGGCAAGGTGGGAGAATTCATTTGGGGACCACGGTTTTGGTTTTATTTTTTCGTCACGCAGCAAGTTACAAAACGTAAATATAATTCTTCTTGGTGCCTTTCTGGATGCCACCGATACCTTTTCCGATGCCTCTATTGTTTATTACAGCAGTAAAAGATATTTGTGCCATCAACACTTTTGAAAAATTGCTTAACATTTTATTTAGCGAAGTATACTGTTGACATTTCGGCTTTACAATACTATTGTTTTCCGCAACTATAACTTATATGTCTCTATATGAAGTACTAAATTTGTTTCCCCGCTGGCCACTCGTATTTCGGTCTTTTCTTCATCCCCTACTCATCGCCCGTGATGTAGTAACTCCCGAAGAGTTCTTTAATATGTTCTCAGATCTTATAATTTTAGTTTTTGAGTCAACGTCTCTACTGGGAACAAGACCCATAGGAAAAAAATTTTTTTGGACTTTTGGAAGTCGTTTGGCAACGTGGATTCACACTTTTATGACTTCAAATAGCCTTCAATTAGAAGGTCGGCTTTCGAAGAGATCGAACAGACGTGGGCAATTGATAAAACAACCCTTGTTGTGGCTGCAGGAGAAGCTTTAGCTGACCAACATAAGCCATTTTAAGACACTTAGGGCACCAAAAAGGTTTAAAGTTTCTTCAACTGGGGCAGATCGTACCGAAATTGTAAGAGTTTGAGAACGGAGGTGAGTGATCTGGACACTCTTCTAATACATTTCAGACGAGGGCATTTTTAGTACACGCTTCCAGAAAATTACTGTGTCTGATTTTATTAAGACAATAACCCCTTTGTACGTCGATATTTTTGACCTTCCACAGGATTTCAGGGAATAAGGTGAACGCACGCACACGCTTGCATGCTAAAACAAAACAACTAGCTTTTAACACGTTAGATGCGTGTTAGTTACTTGCCTCCTTAACTTTGCAGCCATTGTCTTGCTTCGAACGGTAGAAACAAAGGAACGTGTTTGCTTGCAACTTTGCACGATATAACATGGTGACCGAGCCAATTTTATAACACGCCTCTTACAGTTAAAAGTTCTTTCGATTTATATAAGAAGTACGTCCTGAGCTGTAAGGCTCTTTTAGCTCACCGATACGCCCGGCCGATACGATACTCATTATCCAGTGCAACTTCAGTTACTAACTTCGGTCGCTAAATCGCCAAACATAAAGGAAAATATCTCGACTTTTTGTCCATCATTTCAAACTGTGTTTGAGTTTTTTCCTTCATTTTTTACTTCCTCATTCTCTTAAAACAGCTTGCAAAACACGGACCGAACGAGCAAAGTCCTCTGCTCTTGAAATCGTACATGAACTTTTGAAGGTAGCAAGCACAAGCTTTTTAGAATAATAAGAGTTAACTATTATGATGCAAAGCAATTGTAGACTTCATTGAGGGTAAACTGTGTTTTCACCGTGTTTGTCTGTTCTGCTAGTCTCCGAGGCATTATTTATTTATATTGTTAGATTTGTAAACCGACAGGTACGACAGTCCGTGTGGTGGAGTGGCAGCGTTTTCGCTCTTTAAATCGGCAGTGCAGGGTCCGTAAGATGCCAAGATCTGTGTACAGTAAATAATGCGTGGCTTCGCTCGGAAGACTTCGTTTTGCGCCGGCTAACTAGCGGTTATTTGATTTTAAAATGCCGATTTGCACACAGTGACGAACAGCGACCGCGTCGATCAGTAGACATGGAGCCGGAAATTTGTTGCTTGAGGATTCACAAAGATTCTGCACTGGGCTTATCAACTACGTGAGGCGATAAGGATTTTTATTGTTTTTTTAGAGGGCACGGTAACGAATCCTGCAATCTGATTGGTTCTTTACCCGGTCAGTATTTTCCTATCTCTGCCCACGGGCCACAGTAACGCTTTCTTGAGTCGCCGAGTACATCCCAAATTTCGTTGTCATTTTTTCATAAATATACCTCGTTTTGCCCGCTGGGCAGTATTTTTAAGCAAACACATCGGTCACTACCTCAAGCCGATAAATAACTTATGAATCCTCTCTTTTCTCTCTATCAAATCACTTTGGTTGACAGAAAAATATTGGTTTCAGAATGAATTTGAATAAACAGTAGTGTCATTACGTTGTTTTGAGTAAGTACCCAGAAAGTTGAAACGTGAAGTATTTGGTTACAGTTAAACTGAACGATGGAACTTTCATTCATTTAATATCTGAATTTTCTCGAGGTGAGTCTTTCCAATTCTGTTCAATTTAGACATTTGTACCGTAAATTGCACAACAGAAATTGAAGGAATTTTTTGAGAAAAGGCCGCATAAAATTCCCTTCTGTCTCGTTGGAGTGTGCCGTTCGAATTTAGTTTTTGTGAAGGAAAGACCAGAGTCACACTCGCCATTGCAGCAAACAAACGAGCAAACTCTCACAACTTCACAGTAAAAAAATTGAATTTACTCACAATTACTTTCCTCGCCGTTTACTTAATGAAAAGAGGTAAATCTTCGTACATGAATGAATGGTCGATGAGAGTGAATAATACTTTCCGTTAGATCATTGACTGATTTTGAAGAAAACATCGTCGTGACAGACCTTGCCAAACTAGTTCTGATGTTTTTCAAATGTTCCTACGCTTTTTTTTTCTTGCGCGCTCTCTAATTGACAGGTGTCAGATTGTAACAGATACTTGTAAAAATAATGTTTCAAAGTTTGTATGAAAATGTTTCGCTGAGGCATCTCTCTTTAATTTGCATCACCTCTATTTTAACTACCATTTACTCACTCAAAAATTGTTCAGTTTATGGAAGATCTTGCCGTATTTACAGCCTTAAATCATTCGGGTTCTTTCGGAAAGAATTTCGTCAAGTTTAAAAACAAACGTGTTTCACAAGGTCCATAGGAGCTCAGTTTGAACACCTGAATTACTTTTTTAAAACTTAATTCTTACCTTGTGAAATACATATATGTTATTTACCGGCTAAGGGTCGGTCCATATGGTGAAAAACTGTGACCTCGGTCTTGAAAATGCTATTTTATTGAAAGTATTTTCAAGACCTCGGTCACAGTTTTTCACCATACGGACCTCCCAGCCGGCAAATAACATATATGTATTTTACAAGGTAAGAATTAAGTTTTAAAAAGTAATTCAGGTGTTCAAACTGAGATCCTATGGACCTTGTGAAACACGTCGTGCTCAATGAATTCCTTGTGAAAATCCTGAGGGAAAGAGCCATGATTTACAGTGAACAAAGTTAGCTGGGTTGTACAAGATCAGCTAGCGTGTTAAGGAAACAAAGGAACTTAGCGTCTTAAAAAAAAGAAAGAAAAAAATCTAGCGTGACATAAAAACAAAGCTCTACCGTGTTAGTTATGATATGAACAATGGCTACCAAAACTAAATAAGTGTGTCATGTCATTAGCGTGCGAGCAAGTTATAACGTGCAGTATGAGCGCGTTCACCTTATTCCCTGAAACACCGTGGAGGGTTACATTTGTCCTCCGATTATTTCCGTCGAAAGGAAACAAAGGCAGCTGAAAAAATGCTAGCCCAAGAGTTTTACTTTTCCTTTTTTATTACTTTACATGAAAGAAAAACGAAATCTCTTTTAAGTGATAGTGATAGTGATGGTGGTGGTGATAGTCAAATTAAAAAGCTGGTGTCAAATAATGCGCCGAAAAGTACAAAAGAGTAAAAAAAAATTGCTCTCAAAGCGTAATACGAAAATTACTGGAAGGGTCATAAAAAAAATGAAGCCCATCAGGCGGCTGGCATGTCCATTGATAATTTCCTTTTCTTTCCCTCAAAGTTTCGCTTCTCGGCCAAATATTCATTTCTTGGACAATAAAACCAAATACGATACTCAGTACAACTTAATGTAATTTACTACTGTTAAAATAATTGGATTAAGGCCATTTTTAACCCTGGTCACTCTCATTTGCACAACCGAGCTATTGGCTGAACAGTTTTTTAACTTTAAGCCCTTAAAAAATTGGGGTGACGACGCGTTTTCTAAGTATTTTAGATTTTTAAATTAGTCATCTCATCTCCTTCTAGCACACCTAACACCTCTAATGATACTAAAACACTATTCTTTCATATTCTGAAGTGTTTCATGGAAACATATCGTCCACTACGTTTTCCTTTTTTCGGTTTTGAAGCGAAAAAAGTCATGATTGAGCCAATTTGCGTGGTCATTGAGAGAGCCGACTTGTTTTACTCACACGCAAGCACACGTGACCATGGCGTGATGCACAACATAATCCGCAGTGGCAATAGCGGGCACGGCTCCCTTGTGATAGTTACCTTGCAAAGTGAAGTCAACTTATTTGAATAAAGGGGGTAAGTAAGAAACTGTATTAAAGGCGATAACAGCATCATCCGACGAGCCTAAGATCTGGAAACGCTGCGTGGACGATACCTTTACAATCCTGGATCACGAAAACGTGGATGACTTCTTATAGCATCTTAACAACCAGCAGCCTTCCATCCGCTTCACCATGGAGACAGAGAAAGACAAAAAATTCGCCTTCCTAGAAACCGCAGTTTCAAGAGAACCTGACGGCTGCCTCACCATCAGCGTATACAGGAAGCCCACACACACACACCGATCAATACCTAGCGTATGATCCACACCACCCTCAATCAGTAAAACGCGGTATTGTTAAGTCCCTTTACGAGCGCGCCAAACGTCTCGTAACAAAACCCTCTGTTATCTCCAAGGACAAAAAGCATCTGTCTTCTGTTCTAGGTTATCCTTTTTCTTTCTTGCAGAAAATTACCATGACCGGAAAACCAAACAGCAGTGCCGAACCCGCCAACGAGTTCAAAGGTACTGCGGTTTTACCTTATGTCAAAGGTCTGTCCGAACAGCTTCGCCGTTGCCTACAACAACAAGGCGTACGCGTTATTTTCAAGTCGGAGACTATGCTAAGATCTCAGCTAATACGACCAAAAGACGCTGTCGACCCGGCTAAACAGGATGCCGAGACCTACGCCGTTTAAGAGCATGCCCACAACACCGGACACAAGCTACTCTGGAACGAAGTAAAGTTTATTGATCGTGACCCTTATTGCTACAAGGGCAGGGTCAAAGAGGCAATTCATATAAGACTTCACCCTGACAACATCAACAGGGATAGAGGAATAGAAATTCCAGAAGCGTGGATGCCCACGATCAAAAAACACAACAACAGGAGAATAAAGGGGGTAAGTTTCTAAAGGAACTGTGGTACTGCGTCGGTGGGAGAGTATATCAGGTAATTTAGTGCTAACAACTGAGTTGAAAACGTAAATTAGCCACCGTTAAGGATAAAAAAAAGCTGACTATTCGAGCGTTAGCCCTTCGTCAGAACCATTGGAGGAATTATGGGTTGTGTGTGGGTGAACCGTGCGACAGCGGACCCCCGAGGGAGCAAATCACTGAGTGTAACAGCAAGGATCGAAATGCACCAATCAGAGCTATTGAAAAACAACTAATCACAGCAGAGCATCATGCTTTATAAAATCACGCATGACCAGTCGACCTCATCGCTTGAAGACTAGCAGTATGCAGTCGAAACGCGGCGTTCTACATCACACGTGACTACATCGTGAGACAAACGAAAAACTTAGCTTTTATTGTTATTCACCACGATGAATAACCACAACTTTATCTGAGTTAATTGATAGGATAGTTGTGTAGGGAATTTTTTTTCTGTCGGAAAAATCTTATAGATATCCAATGGTTTGAACCCGAGAGTAACATCTTGGGAGCTATTAAAATTTAATCAGGTGCTAAATTCTATTTACTGATAGGCAGAGATCAGTTACAAGTCAACCAACTTGTCGATGTGTAAATGAAGATGCATCTTTTCTTCTTTGTCATCTTTGTTCTTGTGACTCACTGTGCCCAAGGTAAGCGATGGCTACAATATATTGTAAGTGATAAGCAAAGGTGAACAATTGAGATTTAGAATACTTCTCCCTTTCCAATTCGACTCAAAGACATAGTTCTTCTTTTTATTTGTACCTAACAATAAATCTACTGAGAAAAAGGCTAGGGCGCTATGAGTGAGACAAACTGAAGAACAGAAATAAAATAAGTTTAACTAGAAATTAAAAATATTTCTCGCACAAGCGATACCTTTTGTAGTGAAAACTGGATAACGAAAGGAAGCAATTTTTAATTTTCGTCGCTGTTAGTAATCCCCCACACTTTGCTACCCTTACCAACTATGTAATGCTAATATTAGACATATCGTCAATCTTGAGTTCCTAAACTTGTTTTTCATCTACAACTGAATTGTAAAATTGCTTAATAGAACAGGTAAAATATCATATAAGTTTTTAGTCAGTTTTGGTGACCGTATTACCTCCCATAGAGGATGTATGAAGTAAGAGTCGTTCAGATATTTAGCGTGGGTGTCCACACTGATTCTGCGACTTACTGGTTATCCTTTGTTTAAAAATACACTACCCGCTGTAAAAATAAAAAAAAACTTATTGAAGCACAGAATTGACAGCCACGATAGCACAATAGTTGATTTATGGAAGAGTGTTTAAAATCAAGAAAGGATAAGAAGAAATGTGACCTTCCCGGATCACGCAATATTTAGATGTAATTGTCTATAATAAAAAAAAAGAAAAAAAAGAAATTTTGCAGCATAGCCAAGCTATACTTTACACTTTTCGTATTGCAATATTTTAATCTAACCCTGAAGAAGAAATTTTTTTTATTTAAGTAACTGTTTCTCACACGGATTTTGAATAAGCTGAGATATGTCAATATAAAGAATTAATCTGTTCGCGAGTGCGCTGTGGATACAGCATAGCCAACGAGGAGTTTCCTTATCTTCAGGTTCCACACCGAAGCGATAATATTTCATGGACATTAAACTTAGTGTTGTATAATTTATTAAGGAAGTGATCTGCTAAATAATACTTTGCCTCGCGAAGATAAATGACTTCTACATTGTCGGTTACTGTTTAATTGCTGTTTTTGTTAAATTACTATGTCTTTACTTTTGAATAGGAAAAATAGAGAAATGCGACCGAAAAATTGACCTGGCGGTCGTTTTGGACGTTTCAGGGAGTATTAATGATGAAAACATAAGCCTTGCAAAGAAATTCGCCAAAACACTTCTAAGACGATTCAGAATCTCCAGAGACAACGTTCGTGTATCATTTGTGGCGTACTCGGAGTCGGTGAAGATATATTCCACGTTCGAGGACGACCAGGAGGAAGAAGGGCTTGAGCAAAAAGTGAACAATATGTTCTTTGAAGGATCTTCCACAAAAACAAGGAAGGCTCTAAGTGTATTAAACAATCAACTGTTTGTTCAAAAGCATGGCTCAAGAATCGAGGAGTCTGGTAAGTCACCCATAATAAAATGTTTTACTCGTCTTTCCGTAGGACACGACGATGCCGTTTTGTTTTTATTTCAAATAAATTTAGGGTTAGTTTATTTCGTCGTTAAGATCAATAGTTATTCTTTGTCTTTGTTTTAAAATTCATTGGTTTTAAAATTCTCGTTGGCCAATTGGTTAATGTTGCTTTCATCGTCGACGAGATAAGACTAAACGTAAAAGCGCCTTTTTGTGTAGAGAAAAAGCACATAAAAGGTTTATTCGGGAAACTTGCAAAAGAGGACATCCCCGCTCCTGGCACGACTAGAATATACCTTCAGCTTTTCGGCGTGCTTATAAAAAATTTGATTATTCTCTTGATATGCAAATCATTGCCTTCTCAATAAATAACTATAATGGTTACTGAAATGATTCCATGACTCAGTAAAGGGTGCATACGACCGCTAATAGAGGTGAAAATTACAGTAACTGAGGGGAAATATGTCAAGACTTTGAAAACTGTCAGCTTTATACGGTGCCACTTAATACAGGTTCGACTATATTATCATTTTTACTCTAAAACTTACATTAAGTGACAAAAATTGCCGCTACAACTAAGGTACTTTTAAAAGGTTCTGCATTTTTTTCATGATTTCACGTTTCCTTGGGTAAAGATTTGGAAAGATACGCGAATAAATATTATATCCTCTCCTGAGCCATGGCTGAAATCCATATTGGTGACAAAATATGCTTTTTACCTATCCATGGTACTATTCAAATTCCTAAAAGCTTACATCAAATTCAGTGGTTCTGGTTTCACTTGGTTTCACTAGGAAAACTCGCTAGGAATAAAAACTTTATTTTAGCTGTGCTTTTATTCTTGTTTTATTTTTTATAGATGTAAGGAAAGTTGCTGTTATTCTCACAGATGGATTCAGTTTCATCGGACCCGAAGTTGTAAAAATAGGAGCAGATGCTCTGAAAAAGAGAAGAATCGAAGTGTTTGCGATCGGAATTACCCAAAGAATTGGGAAAGAAGAGTTGACAAACCTATCCAGCAAACCTGTTGAAAACCACTTTTTTAGGCTAAACAATGATAAATCTCTTAATCATATAATTGATCATATTGTTAAAAACATTTGCAAATAGAAAAATCAATTATGTGACACATATTTCCACTACTGAATCGGCATAAAAAAGCCATGCATGGTGGCCATTATTGTTTGCAAATTATTGGAATA